>NW_015662587.1:223423-235066 GCF_001515625.1 Sinocyclocheilus rhinocerous
ATATATATATATTAGGGATGCACCGATACCACTTTTTCCAGTACTCGCCCGATACCGATACTTTTATTTTTGGTACTTGCCGATACCGATGCCGATACCGGTATTTTTATTGCATTTGTACATTTTTTAAATATTGGGTACAGAAACCAAAAGGGTATGTATAATGTTAGTTGGTTAACTTCATTTATCAAATAGATACAGTCAAACCAAAATTTATTCAGACACCTTCAACATTTCTCACATTATCACAGTTTATTCGCTATAGTTTAGAAAATGGTAATAAAACATGACAAGAACTCAGAGTTAAACTGTGTCAGAACAAATTCATCTTGATAATGCTAGATAATTCTGATAGAAAGGTATGTAATAGATTACAATCAACCAAAATAATTCAGACAGCTGTTAGTATGACAGTATTTACACAACTATGAATACTTTGTCGGGCAACCCTTAGCCTCAATGACAGCCTGTAGTCTCCTGGGCATGCTGTCACCCAGCTTCATGCAAACCTCAACTTCAATTTTTTTTTTTTCCCAGACTCGGTCTGAATAATTTTTGGACCCAAATTTGTATCAATTTTACTGGTAGTCCACTGTATGAAGAATTTTTGGGTATGATTTGTCACAGTTTAGTTTATTTTGCTATCCTCACTTTACATAAATTAACTATAGTGTCCTGCACCCACTAGTAAAAAAATATCAAAAATTATATCTGGTCTCTGAATAATTTTTGGTTTGACTGTATATCCTTTGGTTATTTTCACACTTAATTATGCCCATTAAAATGTATTTTACAAGTTTTTGTTACTTTCACTGTTCATTTTTTGCTCTATGTTACATCATCTTTAATTTAATAGCATTATTGCAGCGGCTTAGTACTTTAATCACGCGCTTTGCTGTAATAATGCAGGGAACCACTCGTTATAAATCTCCTAACTGATATTTTCAGAAATAGAAGTCGCATTTTTTCATCTGAAACGTGCTGCGGTTTATTTTCCAAAGCCACTCATATAATGCAGAAACACTCAAGCAAGCAAAACACGTGCAACGCGTGCACGTATTTGTTCTGGTGCAGAATGAGAGGGACATTTCACAGCGCATTTCACACTGGCTGCTAGATTCACTTTCTCCAGAAAGTCGTGTATACCTTTTGGGTTGAAAATAAATTGTTTATAGTGAATGCCCCTATAAATGGTCTTATTTTTACTCCAAATGATGCGTGTGCTAAGTGAGTGAACATCAAAGATCTGATGTTCACACAAAGATCACACAACAGAATTGCACGTGCTCTCTCTCTCTCTACCGTTAAGTAACTTGTGCATTGTTTTACTTACTTGTTTTTGACGTATCCGACCGAACTTCAAACTTTCCAGTGATGTCTGTGAGAAAGGTATATTCACTCGACAAGCTCGCGCATCTGCGCCGCCGCGCGCTCAATCCACTCAGCGTGCTTTGTTTATCAATTCACACACATCAGCTATACAGACGTTAATACTGAATGTTTAACATTATATTCATTGCATACATATACTTCGTAGACATCCTTAATCTCTAATAACTCCATTCTGCTGTCTGTTGTTGTGTTGTCTGTGTTTCCTTGTCTGAATATGGCACTTGTCACATGCTGTGTGGGATCGGCGTTTGGTATCGGGGCATTTTAACGAGCATGAGTACTAATACAGGAGCTCAGTATCGGGCCCTGCATCCCTACACATAACGTCTTTTTGAGTGTCAATGGTGAGTGAATAGATTTGTGGTGGTGGAAGAATGAACTGAACGGTTCGTATCACTGCAAAAGAAAAGACAAAACCCACTCGTAGTAATGTCCCAATGTTCAGCTCCCAATGTAGCCCAAACACAGTGGCTTTCAGGAAGAGGGATTATAGAGACACTGCTTCACTACAAAAAAAACTAGTTTCTAGTCAAAATATCTAAAAAAAATCTTAAATCAAGATACCTTTACTAGATAAGCCAAATGACATAAGATATTTAGTCTTTTTTCCAGGGTAAAAAAAAAACTAAATTAAGTGCATTTTGCTTAAAACAAGTAAAATGATCTGCCAGTAGGGTAAGTAAAATACTCTTGTTTTAACAAGAGCACAAGAGTTCCCATCCTACAAGATAAAGCAGTTCTCAAAAATTCAGGAGCATTCTACATCAGGAGCTTTCACAAAATCTTAGAGAAGTTCCCAATGAGAGACCAAATCTTGAAAAATCTGTTAACGGGAAATCTGGAGAGCCAAGACGAGGTAAATCTAGAGCAGATTTTGTCTTTGGCTGAGAGATTTCCAAATCTGATTAAGGAATTGATCAATACCATATGGACAAACTCAAATACTTAGATTACACTGCACAGTACAGTCATAAAGCTTGGTCTCTCACAGCTCATTGTTGTTTTTAGCACTTTAAAGGGTTACTCCACCCCAAAATGAAAATTTTGTCATTAATCACTTACCCACATGTCGTTCCAAACTTGTAAAAGCTTCGTTCGTCTTCGGAACACAATTTAAGATATTTTGGATGAAAACCGGGAGGCTTGTGACTGTCCCATTGACTGTCAAGTAAATTACACTGTCAAGGTCCAGAAAAGTATGAAAGACATCATCAGAATAGTCCATCTATCAGTGGTTCAACCGTAACGTTATGAAGTGACGAGAATAATTTTTGTATGTAAAGAAAACAAAAATAGCGACTTTATTCAACAATTTGTCTCCTCTGTGTCTCTCCGCATCACCGTAGCGCCATTTTGGAGAATATCCGCTGAACGCAAACTGCGTACGCTATTCTATGTCATGGAATACAGAAGCTCGATGGCTGCTCTTCGAAATTAGGGCTGCTAGATACGCGATTCACCAAGATGAAATGCCGGGTCTCAGACACCTTGGACGCCATGGCTTCCTACGGTAAAAGCTTACTGAAGTGTAGAATAAGCTGGAGGCTGCCTTGGAGAAAATTGATGACCTAGAGAATAAAAGCCGACGCTGTAACATACAGAGGGCAGTGAGGGTAGTAACCCGATTGCGTTTTTTAACTCCTGGCTGCCGGACCTTCTGCAAGTCAGCTTCAAAGGTGGAACTGTTCAAATAGATCGTTGTCACCGCACCCTCACTCGTTGGCCCCGCACTGTTATCATGAAATTCCATAATTTTTAAGACAAAGTTCGGATCATGCAAGCTGCAAGAAAGATTTGTCTTTAGGGTTCTTTAGAGCATTTGCAGTAAGGCAGACGTAATTGCCATTATGTACTGAAACTTTGGAAACAAAACAAATGGTTCAAAAGCATAAATATACAATTGAAGAGAGCAATGCTACACATTTTGCCGTCTTCTCCTGCACCATCGTTACTAAGCAACGGGGTAAACAGCTGCTGGCTTGATGATGCAAACGAACCGCGGTTCGGACCCAAATAATCTAATGTGAACACAGTCCAGCAGGGGAAGGGGGAGGGTGGAGGGTTCAAACTCGGGTTCGGACCAAGCAATCGAACCAAGTGTGAAAGCAGCCTAAGCTAAAACGTGACTGGGATGGACAGGTATTTAGCTCGTCTTTTACTAGTAAAAGCAGGGGTGTTGCCATCTTAATCAATAAGCACTTGCCATTATCAGAAGTGACCACATTTACAGACAAAGTGGGCAGGTTTATAATGTTAAGAGGCTCTCTCTGTGGCAAAGGAATATCTCTTAAATATACATTTCCCATCTATACAGATCTACAGATTTTATTTTCCATGTTTTTTCTAAATATGCTAATTGGATAACACTGGTTTTTAACTGAATCTTCTTGTGGCGAGGGGGGCATGGTTTAGCAGAGTCTGCAGTGGGAGAGAGCGGTCGGAGACGAGCGGTGAGTAAGTAGGTCAAGTGCAAAATGACATTCACCTGCTTCTCGTTTCAGTGATTGGCCCGGAGAGACCGTAAAAGGTGTCAGGGGAAACAGATAGAGAGAGATGAGACAGACTGAGGACGCGTGGGGGAAAGACTGTGGTCTGGGCTTAGAGAACCGCAGAAGTGCTATATAAGTTTTGTCTATTTTGAGGCGCCTGAGCGCCTGCCTGTTTTTGCTGTTCCTACGGAAAGTATAATAAATTACCCGAGCCCCAGTCACGCTGACTCCGACATCTTCCTTCCTTACTAAGAAACTCGTTACACTGGTGCCAAAACCCGGGAAGGAAGAAGCCCGGCCGCTGCCATCATGCAGTCACCGCCAAGTTCGCAGTTTGCGGAAGTGATCCAATCGCTCCCCGGCCTCCACCAAGAGCAGCATCAGGCATTGCTGGAAATGCAGGACAACCAGGAGCGTCGTTTCCGCGCGCTGATGCAGGCGCAACAGGAGGACCGGGAGCTGTTCCGGAGCTGGGTGGACCAGGAGGGTCGGGCAGGAGGGCCGACACCGAGGACCACCATCGGCCCCTCTCATTTGCTCCTGAACAAAATGGGACCACAGGACGATCCAGAGACTTTCCTCAACCTCTTCGAGAAATCGGCAGAGGCATGTGGGTGGCCACGAGAGCACCGGCCAGTGCGTCTTATACCACCGCTGGATCTGGGTGAAAGTGGCCGGCCCTTCGTGTTGGCTCAACAGCTCCGGGACGCCTGCCGCAAATGGCTGCTAGCCGGGGGAAGCGACGTCGAGCAGATCCTCGACCGTGTGGTGCTGGAGCAGTTTATCGGCCATCTCCCGAAGAAGACGGCTGAGTGGATCCAGTGCCACCGCCCGGCGTCGCTGGACCTGGCCATCCAGTTGGCGGAAGACCAGATGGTGGCGTGCCCAGGAGTCGGCGAATCCCTGCCGGCGGTCTCTCTCTCTCTCTCTCTCTCTTCTCCTAATGTTTCTTCTTCCCCCCCGTCCTGTTCCCTTTCCTAGGTCCCGTCCGGGAATCACTCCGCGAATCCCTCCCCGGGGAAGGGGCAGACCGCCTCCGGAGTCTGCCGCTGGCGCGAGAGCACCGCCCAGGGGGCGGGGCTAGCCGGGGTGGGATCCACAGCACTTCCCTTTTCCCCGCTCTCTCCACGCCAGTCCCTTGACCCACTTCCTGCCACTAGGGCGGCGGGGGAAGTCTGGGCCGGCCTGTTAGCGTTGCGGGGACCCCGGACATTTCATTGACCAGTGCCCGGTGATGGAGGTCGGGGCACTGATCCGGGTCCCGGACGACCCACAGGCTGCCCCCGATCAAGCAGGCCGGTACCAAATACCTGTGAGTATTAAGGGGGGTACCTATCTCGCTTTGGTGGATTCAGGGTGTAACCAAACCTCGATCCATCAAAGCCTGATTCAGCTCGAGGCATTGGATAGAAGCCGCATGGTTCCGGTGCGGTGTGTGCACGGGGATGTGGTGGAATATCCTCTAATGTCCGTGCTGATTCAATTTCGGGGGCAAAAACATAGTGTGGAGGTCGCAATTAATCCGCACCTCCGGCATCCGCTAATTTTGGGGACGAATTGGCCAGCATTTAGTCAATTACTGGGTTGTTTGTGTGCTGATGTATCTTGTGGAGAGGGAAAGCTGGAGAACAGAGCGGACGTGCAGGTGGGAGAGGCTGAACCGGGACCACGGGATACTGAGCCAGGGGAACAGAGCGCGAATGAGAGGCTAATCCTCTCTGAACGTGATGATTTCCCTCTGGAACAGTCCCAGGATGAGTCCCTAAAACGGACATTTGAACAGGTTCAGACCATCGATGGTCAGCCTCTCCATCCCGACTGTCCGCTCTCGTATCCCTATTTAGCTGTTTTAAAAGAGTGGTTGTACCGAGTGACACAAGACACTCAGACAAAGCAGGATACAACCCAATTGTTGGTACCTAAAAGCCGTCGGGAAATGCTTTTCCAGGCGGCTGTAATCCAATGGCGGGATATTTAGGACAGGCAGCGACACTAAATCGTCTCATGGCCCGATTCTTTTGGCCGGGCATTCACGAGAATGTGCGCAGGTGTTGCGTGGCTTGTCATGAATGTCAGCTGGTAAATCCAGGGCCAGAGGTAAATACTAAACGGCAATCTCTAGCTCTGGCCCCGGGGGGAGATCACCTCTTGCCCTCGCAGCTCGCTGACGTAGCCAAGCTACAGGCAGCATTTGCAGATGTGTTTTCGCCCCTGTGTTTCGGCGGAATTAGAAGCAATGCTGGAGATGGGAGTAATAGAGGAATCCCATAGTGATTGGGTGAGCCCGATAGTTTTGGTACCAAAAGCGGACGGTTCGGTACGATTCTGTGTGGATTATCGCAAGGTGAATGTTGTGTCGAAATTCGACACATATCCAATGCCGCGGGTTGACGAACTGCTTGATCGGCTGGGTGCAGCTTGTTTTTATTCGACACTGGATTTAACTAAAGGATATTGGCAGATCCCCTTATCACCTCTATCCAAAGAAAAATCAGCCTTCACCACGCCGTTCGGATTGCACCAACTCATTACGCTTCTGTTCGGGTTGTTTGGGGCGCCGGCCACATTTCAGCGCCTCATGGATAAGATTCTTCGGCCGCATGCGACATATGATGCTGCTTATCTAGATGATACTATTATTTATAGTAACGACTGGCAGCGGCATATGGAGCATGTGTGGGACGTACTGAGAGCGCTGAGAAGGGCCGGACTGACGGCCAACCCGAAGAAGTGTGCGTTTGGGTGGGTGGAGGTTCGGTATCTGGGCTTCCACTTGGGCCACGGGCAGGTGCGTCCCCAAATTAGTAAGACTGCAGCGGTTGCGACCTGCCTGAGACCCAAGACCAAAAAGGAGGTGAGGCAGTTCCTGGGGCTGGCAGGATATTATAAAAGGTTTGTACCTAATTATTCGGACCTCACCAGCCCGGGCAGACGGACGCATCGGACAGGGGGCTTGGAGCGGTCCTGGACCAGGAGAATAGAGGGTGAGGAACGGCCGGTGCTGTACATCAGTCGTAAGCTCTCTAAGAGAGACGATGTACAGCACCATTGAAAAGACCGTAAAAGGCGTCAGGAGAAACAGAGAGAGAGAGATGAGACAGACTGAAGATTCGTGGGGGAAAGACTGTGGTCTGAGCCTAGAGAACCGCAGAAGTGCTATATAAGTTTTGTTTATTTTGAAGCGCCTGAGCGCCTGCCTGTTTTCGCTGTTCCTACGGGAAGTATAATAAATTACCCGAGCCTCAGTCATGCTGACTCCGACTTCTTCCTTCCTTACTAAGAACCTTGTTACACTTCTCTTCAACATTGGATAGATCCCCACCAACACAGAATTAAGCTCAAACTTCTAAAAGGGCTAGGGCCATATTGGACACCTGTGATGAACTTGATTTGGTAGACACCTGGCGTGTGTTACACCCTAAGGACAAAGAATTTACATTTTACTTATCTGTTCACAGAACGAGCAGTAGAATTGATTTTATTTGAACCATCAAATTCACTTTTAGAATTGTTGTAAAATTGGTGATATTATTTTATCTGACCATGCTCTCATTTTTATTGTGTTGAATTACTCTAATTTAACTCTCCCACATAAACGGTGGTGATGTAGTTCATTTTTGAATTTTGACCCTAAATAATAATCTTTTTTTAGTAGAGCAGATTAATCACTTTTTCACAGAAAACAAAACTCCTGGCATCTCTCACGGACTATTGTGGGATACAGCTAAAGCGTACATTTGGGGGTTCATTATATTGTATACGGCTGGGCTTAACAAGAACAATATGAAGTAGTCCTTGTTTGTCTGAGTGTTGTCACCTGTTCCTCGTGTCTCTGATCATGTTTGTCTGAGTGTTTTCACTTGTTTCTCATTTTCCTGTTCTCCTTTTTCCTCTTCTGGTGTCAGTTCATTGTGCTTACGTCTCCATTTTTGCTAGCTCGTCTAACCTTTTTGTGATACTTAGTATTCCCTGCCTAGTTGTTTGTTTTGTGCCGATTTAGTCTTTTGTTGGTCCCTAGTCTAGTCCTGCCCTGCAGGCTGAGCTCCTGGTCTGCTCCCTTTATCTGCCTCGCTGCTAGACCTGTGCAGTGCCTGTGAGATCACGAGTGTGGAGTGGCTGTGCCTCTTGTTCCTGTCAGGCCTCCGCAGCCATCTCTGGCCTCCAGCTTCGCTGCCATCACTTCTCTCTGGCGTACTGCCTTCCTGGACTGGACAATGTGGCCATTCACACAGCTTGCTTGTCTACAAATCTTTCCCTGCCTATCGTTTGGACTGTGTTCACTCCCCTCCTCACCTTCCCTTGTCTTGTCAGCAAGTTTGTTTAATAAATCTTTTAACACTCTGCATTTGAGTCCTCCCTCCAGATCCCTGACACAGATACAATTCCTCTGCGTCTGATGAACTTAGAACTGAAATACAAATAACTAAAATTGCATTAGAAGCAATATTAACGAAGAAAGCTGAAAAAAATAAATTTTTGTGAAGCAAATAATGTACGAATTTGCTAATAAACCCAGTCGTTACTTGGCCAGTCTCTTGCACAATAGGATGTCAGAATATACCCTGTATTAAGGATTCAGATGGTTCTCTTTATTATAATAAGGAAATTAATAATTGTCAGGGAGTCTCTGCCTTCACAGTCACCTACGTCACCAGCCCCGGCACACACCAGATTGCAATCACCTGAGTACTGATCACTTGCACCTGCAGAGACTCATTAAGCACACTATATTACTGCACTCCTCTCACTGCCTGGTTTACTGTTAACCAGTTTGAACTTAGCCTGACTCCTACCTGTATCTGATCTGTTGTTTACTTACCCCTAGAAGCGCCATCGATTCTGATCTCCAACGATCCCATTCTCATCCTCCCCGTATGCCTGCAAAGGAACTAACCAGAGCTAAGAACATCCTTACCTTGTGTCTCTGTCTCGTAGTGTGACAATAATAGGTTTAAATCCTTTTATAAGCAGTTGCATTCCTCACAATTTAACTTGGTTTCTGAACTATGAATAATTCTTTGCAAAGTTATCATTACCTCAAATTTCAGATCTACAGAGAGACGTTCTAGATAATCCGATAACACTTAGTGAAATTAAGAATAATATTCAATCACTTCCTAATAATAAGGCCCCAGGACCTGATGGACTCAGCACGGAATCTTATAAAAAGTTTGAGCGTATTCTATCGAGTCCATTATACGCAATGATACTGCAATCATTTGAAGCGGGTGCTCTTCCTCCTACATTGAGGGAGGCTAATATTTTCTTAGTTCTTAAAAATGGAAAACCATCTGAGAAGTGTTCCTCATACCGGTCCATATTGGTTTTAAATGCAGATTTTAAGTTTCTAGCTAAAATCCTTGCCTTACGGTTAGAAACGATTCTTCCCCCTATTATTAATAATGATCAGACATTTATTATTCGTGGGAGGTTCTCATCACATAATGTAAGGAGACTTCTTAACATTATTCATCGTTCCTCCTTGATCAGCTCTGAAGCTTTGGTTGTATCCCTTGATGCCAAAAGGCGTTTGACAATCTGGAATGGCCTTGCCTCTTTTTTTACACTTAAAAAATTTGGGCTGGGGGAGGAATTCAATAAATGGATCCGGATATTATATACTTCCCCTCTCTCAGCCATTATTACTAATGGTACTAAATCAGACTACTTTAATATTGATCAGAGGACAAGACAAGGGTGTCCCTTGAGCCTGCTATTATTTCCTTTAACCCTTGGTGGTTAGTATAAGAGAAGATACAAGCTTCAAGGGTGTTATTTTAAAAGATCGGCAGCATAAAAATCTTTTTATATGCTGACAATGTTTTGCTTTATTTAGAGTCTCATAAACGATCTATTCCAAAACTGATAAAATTGATCTGATTATGGTTCCTTTTCCAGCTATAAGATCTTTTTTTTTCTAGGAGCGAAGCCATGCCTCTCAATAGTTTGCACAGACTGGACCCAAGTATAGAATTTCCATTTCATTTGTCCCCTACAGGGTTCTTTTATTTGGGTTTAAAAATCTTATCTCGAATATCAGACTTATTCAATTTAAATTTTGTTCCCCTGTTACAATCAGTGAAACAATCTTGATGTATGGTATGGCCTGCCCCTATCTGTCAGGGAGTATCTGTCACCAGCTCTGGACTCCATATCCCAGAATCCTCCTCGGCTCACACCAGTTCACAATCACCAATCTCACCAGATCTCACTCACCTGGATTCTGATCACCTGCACCTGCTGCCACCAATCAAGCAACCTTCAAAAGCACGCTCCTTTCAGTCACTCCCTGTCCGATATACAGTTCACTATGCTACTCCTTACCTGACTCACTGAACCCGGAATCCATCCTGATACCTTCTTGTCGCTGTGCCATCCTCTTCAGCCCAGTCCACAAAGGAACCCGTCATCACGTGAGCCCGATCCCTTCCATTCCTTAGGCTGTTGCTCTAACCCGTTTGCTCTCCATATCTCTCTCCCTCTCCTAGCACCTGTTCAATAAAGCTCTGTTTACTTTACCTCTCCGTCCCTGGTCTCCTTCTGTACTGTGACACTATCATTACTAGGTCATATTCATCTCATTAAGATGAATGTTCTTCCACTCTTTCTTTACTTGCTGTATTTCAAATGCTCCCTATTAAAATTACGAAAAAATGTCTTGGCTAAATTATATAGTTACATTTCATTTATCTGGGTTAAAAAGAGACCTAGACTACGTTAGTTTTTTTTTGTGCCTTGCTGTTAAATCAGGGGGGTTAGTAGCACCAATTATTTTTTTTATTTGTGGGCTGCTGCTCAGTCTAGATTTCTTTTAGAATGGATTGTAAATGACCCCGGATTCCACTTGGATTGGATGCAAAGCTGCGTCCCTGAATGGGATTCCTCTGCATAATTAACTGTATATGTCCTGTTAAAGTTTCTGCCTTGATCAAAGGTAATTATTTCAAAGAATGTTGAATAGTTGAAAAATTAGGAAACTAGAAGGTTATGTTAATCGTCTGTCTCTGTTAACCCCTCTTCATGATAATCCTGATTTCACACCTGGCCTTCTTGCAGGCTGGAAGGGCATCCAAGTGAAATGTGAGAATAGAATCATCCTGAATAATATCCCCATTTTATTCAGGATGATTCTATTCTCACATTCCAAGAGGTTAAGAACAAATTTGGGGTAACTAATGTGGATTTCTTTAGGTATTTGCAGGTTCAGAATTTTATTTTGACTAAATTAAGAGAATTCCCTGGAGGATTTAGTGTCTCACCTATTGAATCTCTTCTGGCAGTTGATAAGCAGGTTAAGTTTATCACAAGACGAGTTTATAATATCCTCTGTGGCCCTAAGGCAGATAAACCTGACACTCTTAAGGACAAATGTGAAGCTAATTTGGGCAGTGTAATTGAAACGGATACTTGGAATGAGATATGTAGCAAGCCCATTTCTGTTCTAGCCACTAATTCTGCTTTAAAATTCTGCACAGACTGTTTATTATGCTTGAGGTCTGTTAGATCTGTGTATCAAATGTAAATCTGCTACTGGGACATTTTATCATTGCATGTGGAGTTGTCCTCTTATACAGCAGTTCTGGGACTTGATCAATATACAGTTAGACTCAATTTTCAAATGTCCTCTTCGGATTGGCACAGGGACATGCTTATTGGGTTTAAATGATGAGATACCATTAGGCCGTCAGAACAGAGACCTTTGTCATATTTTGATTTAGTCTGCTCGGAAATGTATTTTGAGCAGGTGGATTAACGATGACCC
>NW_015662587.1:236080-238178 GCF_001515625.1 Sinocyclocheilus rhinocerous
TTAAAATCAATGGCTGCGTACGGTTTTAAGTATTATTCCACTTGAGGCTTTTTCTGCGGCCTTGAAAGTCAAACCTTTTCTTTTTTACAGGATCTGGAATCCTTTTTTGATTACTTGGAGAACAAGGCCAAAAGATTGAAGGCAGGCTTGTTGGACTTGACATGGATAAAAGAAGTGTCCAAGTACAACACTCTGTGATGCATATGCTTTTGTAAGTTCTTTAATGGTTTATTTGAATGTGAAAGTGAAGTGACGTGTGGCCAAGTATGGTGACCCATACTCGGAATTTGTGCTCCCTTTCAGTCACTCACCGTCCGATCTACAGTTCACTACGCTACTCCTTACTGGACTCACTGAACCCGGACGCCAGCCTGATACCGCCCTGTCTCTGTGCCATCCTCTTCAGCCCGATCCACAAAGGAACCCGTCATCACGTGAGCCCGATCCCTTCCATTCCTCAGACTGTTGCTCTAACCCGTTGGCTCTCCATATCTCTCTCCCTCTCCCAGCACCTGTTCAATAAAGCTCACAGTTTACTTTACCTCTCCGTCCCTGGTCTCCTTCTGTACTGTGACACCTACATAGGACAATTAGGTAACACTTTATATGGATTTCAGGATCCACATATGAAGTTGGCAAAGTGGAGGCTGCGCCAGCTCCGGAGTTCAACCCCAAATACCCCTGTATCCTCCAAAGCTCCACCCTCGTCCTCAGCCCAGGAACGCCGACAGTTTCCGAGTCAAGTCAGCCGGCAGATAATATGGCAAGTCTACCCAGCGTTAAACTCACTCCAGTGCCAGCTTCTCCAAAGCGCTTGGCTGTGCCTGCTCCTCCAGAGCGCCCTCCAGTGCCAGCATCCCGTGAGCGCTGCCTTGATCCCCTGTCGAGCCTCGGAATGGCTCCCGATCCCCTCTCGAGCCCCGGAAGGGCTCTTGATCCCCAGTTCAGCCCCGGAAGGGCTCTCGATCCCCAGTTCAGCCCAGGAAGGGCTCCAGCCCCAGAGCTCGCTCCAGCGTGTCAGGTGGCGATAACGGACATGGTGCTGCCCCCGGGGTTCTCGGCACCCGTCCTCACCCCAGAAACTGCGCTAATACGCTGCTCTGAGCCTCCTTCGCCTCCACTGGTCCCGTTCAGCTCTATTTCGTCGCCTTTGCTGGTCCTGTCCAGCCCTCAAGAGCCCGCTCCTCCAGTGCGCCCACCAGAGCCCACTCCTCCAGAGCGACCCCCAGGATTCCTAGATTTCCCCAAGAAAATTTTTTGGGGGGGCCATATACCCATGGCCGAGCCAACCAAGACCACGGAGGATCCACCATGGCCTCCCGGGTCCCCTGATCCGCCATGGCCTCCCGGGTCCTCTGATCCGCCGTGGCCTCCCGAGGTCCCTGATCCGCCATGGGGACCCAAACTGCCTGCTCCGCCATGGCTCCCTGATCTGCCCTGGAGGCTCTCCTTATCTCCATCTTGTTTCAGTCCTGCAATAGCCTCCAGGGCGCCCGCCCCCCCTCCCCGGTGGTAATGTCAGGGAGTATCTGTCACCAGCTCTGGACTCCATATCCCAGAATCCTCCTCGGCTCACACCAGTTCACAATCACCAATCTCACCAGATCTCACTCACCTGGATTCTGATCACCTGCACCTTCTGCCACCAATCAAGCAACCTTCAAAAGCACGCTCCTTTCAGTCACTCCCCGTCCGATATACAGTTCACTACGCTACTCCTTACCTGACTCACTGAACCCGGAATCCATCCTGATACCTTCTTGTCTCTGTGCCATCCTCTTCAGCCCAGTCCACAAAGGAACCCGTCATCACGTGAGCCCGATCCCTTCCATTCCTTAGGCTGTTGCTCTAACCCGTTTGCTCTCCATATCTCTCTCCCTCTCCCAGCACCTGTTCAATAAAGCTCTGTTTACTTTACCTCTCCGTCCCTGGTCTCCTTCTGTACTGTGACACTATCATTACTAGGTCGTATTCATCTCATTAAGATGAATGTTCTTCCACTCTTTCTTTACTTGCTGTATTTCAAAAGCTCCCTATTAAAATTACGAAAAAATGCGTCCCTGAATGGGATTCCTCTGCATAATTAACTGTATATGTC
>NW_015662588.1:0-7359 GCF_001515625.1 Sinocyclocheilus rhinocerous
ATAATGTTCTTTTTAGCAGCATCATATGACCCCTTTAAAATAGCTATCATCTCAGCTGTATATACTGATGTACTATCTGTTATCCTTCCAGCCTTCCTCACCTCAAACTCTGGAACATAGAATGCAGCCCGTCCTTCCAGTGTCTTTACTCTTTGACCCGTCTGTATATATTTGAAGAAATTAGTAGTATGAATTTTTTATACAGTATACTCATATACATATGTAATTAAACTAACCACTTAATTAATTTCCCTTCTGTTCTTATGTAATTTTATGTCTATTTCCGGTTGATCTATTATCCAGGGTGGAATTGGGGATATTACCACTATTGGGGCAAATGATATTGACTCTAGACCAACTTAATTTACCCACTCCTTTATTTTCCATGCAAAGCCTTTACCTGTTGCATTTAAAATTTCCCAGCAATCATTCAGAACTTCCCTTACAGGATGATTATCTCTTTGTCCCTGTAGATGTACCCAGTATGCCATTGCTAGTTTCTGTCTTCTTATAAATAATGGCATTTCTGAATGCTGTTGGTGTCATGCTTCCCTTGCCCTCATGTATTTCTGCCCTTCTTCTTCTTCTTCTTTTGTGTTTAATGGTGGTTGGCAAACCAGCTTAAGGTGTATTTCCGCCACCTACTGGGAAGGAGTGTGAGGCCTCGATGAACGAATATATTATATACTACAAAAAAAACAAAAAAACTAAATTCTTCTAATCAAATCTGTATCTCTCAGATATTTTAGAAGAAAATTATAAACCCTTAGATGTTTCTGTGCATTCTGAAATATATTCATAACTGAAATGTCATTGATTTCCATATCTCTTAGTTTTTCAACAAGTTGCTTTCTTTGTCTATTATATGCCACGTCTGTCAAGCCAGCGCCTGTTCACGTCACGTCTGTCAAGCCAGAGTCTGCTCACGTCACGTCTGTCAAGCCAGCGCCTGCTCACGTCATGCCTGCCAAGCCAGAGCCTGCTCACGTCATGCCGCCACTCAAGAGATTCTTCACAACATGGCCGCCATTCAAAAGCTTCGTCGCAAGATGGCCGTCACACAAGAGTCTCTTCGCAAAATGGCCGCCCTTCTAGAGTCTCGTCACGTCTCAGCTCATCTTCCAGAGTCTCGTCACGTCTCAGCTGATCGTCCACAGTCTCGTCACGTCTCAGCTGATCGTCCAGAGTCTCGTCACGTCTCAGCTGATCGTCCAGAGTCTCGTCACGTCTCAGCTGATCGTCCAGAGTCTCGTCACGTCTCAGCTGATCGTCCAGAGTCTCTTCACGTCTCAACTGATCGTCCAGAGTCTCGTCACGTCGCACCTGATCGTCCAGAGTCTCGTCACGACATGGCCACCATTCCAGAGCTTCGTCCCATCATGGCCGCCATTTCAGAGTCTGCTCACATCGAGCCTGATACCCCGGCCAATATGGCCGCCACGCCTGAGTCCCCGGCCAATATGGCCGCCACGCCTAAGTCCCTGGCCAAGATGGCCGTCACGCCTGAGTCCCCGGCCAAGATGGCCGTCACACCTGAGCCTTGCCTCGCCACGGCCTTCACATCAGAGCCTCGTCACGCCACGACTGCCAAGCAAGTTTCCCCTAAGGATTTTTTTTTTTGGGGGGGGCTATAGTACCAGGACTTAGAAGACTGATTGCTAACGTGATGGACTCACCACTGATGTCAGTGAGAGCTGCAGGTATCCCGGTGAGGTCAGCACTCTCAAGCCCTGCCATCTTAGAGGTCCTGCCACCCTCTGCTGCCCTTACTGTAATGGCGGTGGCCATTTTGAGTGTGTGGGCTGCACACTGCACTTCAGAGGCCTCTCCTGTCCACGAGTCTGCCCTAGAGACCTCTTCTGTCCACGAGTCTGCTCCAGAGGCCTCTTCTGTCCACGAGTCTGCTCCAGAGGCCTCTTCTGTCCACGAGTCTGCTCCAGAGGCCTCTTCTGTCCATGGGTCTGCTCCAGGGGCCTCTTCTGTCCACGAGTCTGCTCCAGAGGCTTCTCATGTCCACGAATCTGCCTCAGAGGCCTCTCCTGTCCTCGAACCTGCTCCAGTGCCTTTAGAGGTGGCGGCATATGCTGCAGAACCTCCAGAGGCGGCGGCGTCCGCTTCGGAACTCTTTGCCTGTCCTGTTATGGCCAAGGAGGCCGTTCATGGACTCACAGTCTGTCTTGTTATGACCATGGAGGCCGTCCATGAACTCACTGTCTATTCTGTCACAGCCATGGAGGCCACTCATGAACTCACTGTCTGTCATGTTGCAGCTATGGAAGCTGCTCAATAACTCTCTGCCTGTTCCATCACGGTCAAGTGGTCTGTCCATGTCTCTGCTCCGCCATGGCTCCCTGCTCTGCCGGCACCACTCGGCCGTCCTGCTCTGCCTGCTCCGCCATGGCTCTCTGCTCTGCCTGCACCGCCATGGATCCCTGCTCTGCCGGCTCCACCATGGCTCCATGCTCCAATGGATCTGATCCATGGCCCAGATCCTCCGTTGTTCCACAGTCTGCCACTGCTTCACGGCCCAGGTCCCCCTCTGTTCAATTATCTGTCACTGCTTCAGGGCCCAGGTCCTCCAGTGCTTCAATGTCCTCTATGACTCCACAGCCTAGTTTTGCCATTGCCCCATGATCCTGGTCCACCACTGCTCCTAGCTCCAAGCCCGACATTGCTCCACGGCCCAGGTCCTCCAGTGTTTCACTGTCTGCCACTGCTCCACGGCCCAGGTCCTCCAGTGTATCACTATCTGCCATTGCACCATGGCCCATGGTCTTGCCCTCTGCTCCACAGCCTAGGCCATTATTCTGAACCTGTTCCCCTGCATGGGCCTGGCCCTCCATCCCTCCCCCTATTCCGCCTCTGCTCTACCAGCCTCCTGGACGTTTTGGGTTTTGTTTCTGTTTTGGGGTGGGTTTTTCACTAGGGCATCAAGTGCCGCCCTTAGAGGGGGGGAGGGGGGGGGCAAATGTAATGTCTGTTTTGGGTTTGTTTCATGTTCTTGTTTTCATGTATTTTATTTTGTAATTTGATTCATGCTGTTGGTGTCATGCTTCCCTTGCCCTCATGTATTTCTGCCCTGTGTATATCAAGTTCTGATTGGTTGTCATAGTCATGTGTCTTGTTCCTCATTGGTTATTGTCCTGTCATGTGACTCTCAGTTCTGTTTGCTCTTTGGTTGATTCTTGTCATGTGACCCATAGTGTTTGATACAAATAGCCCTCATGTTCCCATTGTTCTTTGTCGTGTATTAATGTATGTACCTGCTGTCGGTGAGTCTAGTCTGTTCATGCTGTGTCTAGTCTGTTCATGCTACGTCAAGTCTGTTCAAGTCAAGTCTTTGTTTGGATGTTTGGATCACTTTGTAAATAAACTGCACATGGGTTCTTCAACTTGCCGTTCAGTGGACTACTCATTACACTTACTTTACTCAACAGATTCTCTGTGAATAGGGATATTTTGTTGCCAGTTTACTTTGTCTTCACTCTGAAAACTATAATGCATTTGCATTAAAACAGTTTTAAAGCGTTTATGTCCTTCACAAAGATGCTTACAATAAAAAGCACAAAGCACATTAATGACAGTTAGTAGAACAGGTACTGAGAATACACATGCATCTAAAGGTTCCGTCACATTAACACAATTTTGGTGAAATTTCACAGGCAAAACAGGTCCATTGTATGTTGTCAATAGTGTAGTGATGTAAGCGCAGCTTACGCTTAATTCACTTTAAAATCATGCAACGTTCTGTTGGACAACGTGTAATGGTGTAAAAGTGTTATAATTCATCAAACTTTGTTTGTTACTTTGGTTAAGAAAAACCAAGTGCAGAAAGACTGGATAAGGGATGATCCATCGTTTCATTATGGGGGAGGGGTTGGAAGTATATATAAAATTATTGCAGAATGGAAATTGCACAGCATTTAATCTTGGTGTTTATCGAACATTATAATCACACTACTTTCTTGTACTGCATGTGTTTGTTTAGAAGAATGTGTTATGTTCTTTTGTGTTGCTGAAACATTCTGAAGAGAGATTGTGAAAGCAGAACAGATGATTGTTGTAACACTGTCCCATTTCATGCTTGCAGTAAACACCCAAGAAAAGGCATTACTGGTGTTTGTCCTTATTCGAGGTTGATCCTTTGGTGCATCCAGTGTTCCGCTACAAACGCATCAAATTAGCACGGCCAATTTGAACCCTTTGCGAAATCTGAGAGGGAAAAACTTTTTGACCGGCAAAAATAAATAAATAATAAATAAATTCAGCCAAGATTTTAATTATATAACCAGTTGCTTGCTAGAAGTCAGATAACTTAGGTGCAGTTGTGGAAAAGAAGGGTTGTTTTTCAGGACATTCCAAAAAATATATCCTTTATGTTCCAAAGAAAAAAAAGCTACAGGTTTAGGACAACATGAACATAAATAAAATGATGACAGATTTTTTTAAATATTAACTTTAAAATTGTATAAAGTGTATTTTGATAAATCTATATAAAAATTGTTTCTCATGTATGTGTTTTTTTTCCCCATGTGCTTTTGATGAGTATTATATTTGATACATCAGGCTTTTATGGCTCATATAGTATGATTTAAGAAAATATGGAGCTCACACTCGAGAAAAAAAAAACACCTTGAGGCCTAACCGAGCAAAATATCCAATTTGGTGCAGTTGCTGATATTTATATGGTCAAAAGGTAAGATGAAATTCTGATAGCTTGTCATGTGAATCAATAAGATAACAGTATAGCAGACTATGCATAAAATGCATATAGATATAAGATGTCACTCTGTATCCCGCCAATAATAGCCTATGTGTTAGAAAGATGATATTTGAATGCGTAGTTTTTTATCAATGCCCTGTAGTTTTTATTGTGGGAGCAAATATAATGCAATGCAATACAATCATGATTGAGATAACAATCGGCATTCCTCAGAAGCCTCATGTACATATTTGATACATTTTAACATGATTTAAAAAACGATGAATGGATGATCAAATTTAGTTCAGCTTCAGTCTAATAAATGTTCATCAGGCCTATTGCTAATAATATAAAAGTTATTCTTGTTACTTTATTAAAAAAAAAAAAAATAGTAAAGATTTCACAGCAAAACACAGGAACCACGACCCTAAGGGGGTTCTGAGTTTTTTTTACAAGTGCAATAAAAGGCGTTTACTTGCTAAAAAAGCATGAACTAGCAATCAGGCTACAGAAGGCATGAGGTAGATTGTGTAAAACAGTTTTTTTTCCAACAAAGTTTTGATCATGATGATAAGTTAGAGGCCTTCGAAAATTGCGTATCAAAGGGTTATTAACAGTTGAACTTCCATGAGCAGAAACGACGTGAACAGATGGACAAGAAAAGGTAGCTCTCGATTGAATAACTATGCAAATCAGGAACGCTTCACGGTAAACGGGTCCGTCCTCTCGCGTTTGGGTGTTGGCACACGGAAGGATGTTAGAGACGATCCGCCAATGATACCTCATGGGTGGGATTTGCTCAAGGTTTAAGGCGTAGTATTTTATTGTAAAGTAGTACTGGTATGAATGGAAGGTGAACAGCCAGCTGTCCAGTGGATTTTTGTTTATTTTTCGTCGTGCTTGAAGCCGTCAGTTCTGAGGTCGAGTGTTGGAGAATTTAATTTGGGGATCCTTACCAGGTAAGAATGAGGCACGTGCATTTAAACAATTTTATATTGTGCATTAATCTTCGTCTGCGTGTACTTTTTGACACTTCGAAAGATTTTTTTTGTAAGCCTTCTTCCTGCCCAATCTCATGTCTGCGATGCACATGGCGTGGGCTGCTCTCCATTTAAGGGCTGATGCAACACTTTCCTTTGAAGGATGACGAGATATCGCATGGATTCATTTAGAAGTTTATCTGCCTGCCGTATTATTGTTGTGCGAATCCGTTCGCGTTGTTTAAGCACATCTATTGTGATTATTAACTGTTTATTCCAGAATTGGGGTGGCATTAGGAATAGTTAGCTCGTGTGCGGGCAGCGCGCATGTCCTTGTATAGTAGCGCGCTGTAATTCATTATACTGTAGCCGGATGCAAGCGGATTTGAATAGCCAAATCTCAAACAAAACCCAAGGAACGCAAGACCAACAAACTTGACAACTTGTGGCATTTAGTTCTCACGTTTGCCCTTTTATTTGGTTTTAAACTGGTTGGTGCAGTTTTGGTATTTGTACCAAATCTAGTTCTCGGCTTTCAGATTCGCGAACAAAGCATTGTTTTGAAGTGATTCTTTTTATGATTCAGATGAACCGATTCGTGTGAACCCTTTCTCAAAATCTCGACTTTATAAATTGTGTTTGAGACTAAATTTTGAAGAAACAAATCCAGTTAAAAATAAAAATCCGATGTACCTAAGTAAATGTACAATTAATAAACAGATATATAATTTATCATCACATATTTTAATATAGGCACATTTATAAAATTTATATTTGTATGTGCATGTTGATTTATATCCCTTAATAAACTGCGTATACTGTATACAACTAAATGTTTATGTTGCGGCAGAGAAGCCATACAATGGGAACTGGGGACTGGTTTTGATTTAATAATATAGGCTAATGTTAATCTGATCACATATGAACTTACTGGTAATAGTTAATACAACACGTCTCTAAAGAAAAAAATAATTCACTATACAGTAGACCTCATTTCTGAAAACTAGATAATTGTATGATCAGCAGATGTCTATTATTTCAGAGTTCAGGTTTTGTTTTTTGTTTTTTCATGTCATACAGCTGCTTATTACAAGAGCAGTTTGTTGTAGGCTACTCTACATGTTCATATTAAGAGCCTATATTGATAAATAATTAATAAATGTTTATACATAGGCCTATTTGAAAATGTTTTGAAACTGGTCTACCCAGTTTGACACATTTTCAAATGTTATGTCTATTAAAATAAGGCTGTAGCTCATATAGTAGCCTATTGTTCATGTGTTGACATCTACTGAAGCCTTATGATCACATTCGTAGGGAGACGGTAGCGAAACGAGTCAGCCCCGGGCCCATATGCAAAAAATGTGTATGGCCCCCCAAACGTTATGGGCTCCAACTCGGTTAACTTAACCTAGGCCCTATTGTTGATTTTTCTGAAGTAAATAACGTTACGTGAATCATGACTATTCACAAGCTGTAATTTTCCTCTTTAATATTTGCAGCACAAAATAAACATGAATGTTTGAATGCATGTTAAAATCAGAACAATTTAATACAAACAAATGTCTCATGAATCGATCAATCAAGAGTTTTAAAAGAAAGTCAAAAGAATGACGGATGCCACAGACTTTTTTTTTTTTTTGAAGCAGTACGCATATACAGGGGCATCTCAATAAA
>NW_015662588.1:10518-13084 GCF_001515625.1 Sinocyclocheilus rhinocerous
GGCGCGATGCAACGCAACGTGTAAAAAGACAGTATAAGTCATTATAATCCGTAATTATGTCCCCACTGGATGCAACAAATGCCTCTTTTGTAATGGGTTTTAATGTTTTTGTCTCGCCGCTCCGGCCGGGACACGGCATCGACAGTATGGTGAGGGGCGTAACATTTCCTTCTCACGCTTGAGGTATTCGGCCAATCATAACGCATTGGATAGCTGGCCAATCACAGCACACCTCGCTTTTTCAGACCGATGAGCTTTGTAAAAATCGACGCGTTTCAAAAAGGCGGGGCATAGAGGAGAAACAATAATGTACAGTATGTGGAAAATAATGTGTTTTTTTAACTTTAAACCGCATAAACACATTTCATTGCACCAAATACACAAAATAATGTTCTTTTTAGCAGCTTCATATGACCCCTTTAAGCTGTGTCGTCAGTCAGTCGTTTCCTGTCATGCTTTTGATCAGCGCAGTCGGTGGAGAGCAACTGCGCTCGACTGCACAATCCGACACAGCCGCCTCGCCGTTGCGAGAGTTTTTTGGCACACGTCAGCATGACATCAGAGCAAGTCGGACGTAACTCGGACACTTTTCTAACCGGCATGCATTTCGTGGTGATCACCGGTGATCGGTTCTGCGCAGATTTTGCTCATCTGTTTGGGGCGTTTGACTGCGCTTTGTTATGACGTTTAAAAATGCGGGAAATTTGTTTGCTACTTTGTATATCTGCAAATTCGTCGTCTTTCTGCAAAAATCGCAGTTCTGAAGAAGGAATTTTTCCATTCATTTGAATCGTGCAGATGCGAAGAAAACGAACTGTGGTAAACGTTTGTTTACATTTTGTTTCATACATAAAATAAAGATTAATTAGTTCACTCAGTAGCAAACCATAGATATGATATGATCCCACCGCAGCCAGTATTCACATAATACGTATATTCATGTATAGATGTCTAGCGCACGGTATATATAAGAATATAATTTTTACCATACCATAGAACAACATTATGCCAGATTCCCATGCAAACAACAAAACTATTTACTGATCACTGCGCATGCAGCGTGACATTAGCACTGCCTTTAATAACATTAGCAAATGTTACATTGTATAATGCTTAATATGACATTGTTTGGTGTACACTAAAAAAGTGAACTTTATTTACATTTGTAAGTCTCATGTTTAAATATAGAACAGCTTATCTGTGGTGTGCATTATATAACGTTTAATAATGATTTATTGCTTAAAGTTATTCCATTCGGAGTACAAAGATACTGGGTCTGTTTACAAGCATCCTCCTATCTTTATCAGAAAGAGGTAGTTCTTTGTTTTCATTTACATTGGTTATCATGCATCAGGCTCTTTGTGAAAAATAGCTTCTTCAAATAGGCCTATTTGACTTTTTCTAGTTTCCCTAAACTTTATTTTACTAAGGAATCATTATACATTAAATCGTCAGAATGTTAAATCGTTTTGGTTTTTATGCCTGTGTTTGATTCAAAATCTAAATTAGAAATAATGCACGTTTCTAAACAAGAATTATATTGAATATTGTTTGTATATTCAGCACCAATATAATGCATAGGAAAACAAACGGCAAAATGAAAGATGTGATGTAAACGTTTTTGAGTGATGATGCAGCGAATCATTGAATCAGAGTTTAAATGGATTTTAAAACTCCATTTGAACTAATTCAGAGAAAAGAATCAAACTATATAGTTTGACAGTTTTATTTTGAAACAGCCATGAACAACTGCAAATGTAATGGTCAAGGTGACTGTGCCCTAGTTTATCACACAGTGTTTGAATATTATGTTTGAGGATGGTGCAAGCTGTATTGAGCTGTAAAATGAAGCTTTTTACGTTTACATTTAGTCATATAGCAGACACTTATCCAAAGCGACTTACAAATGCAGTTTATTATATTCAATATTATATTACAAATACAAATTTTTAATATCAGGAAGTGAACAAATTCTGTAGAAATCCACACAATGCCTTTAAATGCCTGTGTGGATTATGTAGAGCTAAAATATTTCAATCTCAATGATTACATAATTTATTATGAACAAGCTTGAATTGATTTAGGTGTGTATGTTATGGGCTGTTGCATGTAAATTGACATAGAAGGTGTTACTGTAGAGCTGAAGGGCGGTGGAATGTGTTTGCTTTTCAGGGCATGTCGAGTTAAAATGTTTTGTTTTGTTTTTGACAGTAAATCACCGGTCATCACTATATTGTTTTGAGGATGTCTGTGGTTTCACTTCAGTGTAGGGTGGTTTTGTTTTTCATCATTAATACTTCAGATTTCAGGAGATACATTTAATATTGGCATGATAGCATCAAACCCAGGTAATCTACACACATGTAGGGCTGGACGATATGGCCAAAATTGATATCACGATATATTTCTTAATTTCGGTCGATACGATATAATTCCGATATCGATATGAACACTATTTATCTGAAATAGAAATCTTTTGTAACATTATAAATGCCTTTATCATCACTTTTGATCAATTTTAAGCATCCTTGCTAAATAAAAGTATAATTTCTATAATTTCTTTCCC
>NW_015662588.1:13123-15636 GCF_001515625.1 Sinocyclocheilus rhinocerous
CGACGTGTTTTGATTTTGAAACGTGCAGTGCTCATGTTTATTCAACGAAGTCAAACGGCACAAATAAATCAATGTATGGGAAACACTGGTAATGTATATCGAAATATCGGAAATGTGTTTAAAAATCATATCACCGTTATTGAAAAAAATTATATCGCGATACATATTGATATTGAATTATTGTCCAGCCCTACACACATGATCTCACTTTCATTTAAATTCATGCAAATAATCTTACTGCGATACTTTATTTTTCTTCAGAATTCTCGTACTAACGACTTCTAGATTAAGTAACTAATGAAAATTAATGTATGATTTTTTTATCCATCCAGTTCAATATTGTGCTGCAAACATTAGTGACAGGTTTAATTTCTCAATGCTGGCAGGTGACTATGGTATAAGTGAGATAATCCATGGTTAGGTGTGCGTCAAGCTTTTTTTGTTTCAGGTCAGGTGATTCTTTTCCTGCATGTATGTATATAGGCTCTGAAAGGTAATTTTGGTCCAAAATATGTAAAAATACAGAAATCTAGTAAAAAAAAAAAAAAGATTATAAACAAGAATTGTATTGATTAATTTTCACATAAGTGCAACACCAACTTGTGGTAACAAACAACCAAATGTACCTAGATTTTTACCAAAACATTTTTATGCATTGACATTTTTGAGTGATGTTGCTAGAAGTCATTGAATTAGTGTTTTGAAGTTTTTTTTTTTTTTAAAGATAAATAAATAATTTCACTAATACATGAAAAAGAATCAAACTATAAATCAACTATAACAAATTTTGCTATTGTTTGAATTAAGTTTGAATTCATAATTTTGGTCCAAAATATGTAAAAATACAGAAATCTAGTTAAAAAAAAAAAAGATTATAAACAAGAATTGTATTGATTAATTTTCACATAAGTGCAACACCAACTTGTGGTAACAAACAACCAAATGTACCTAGATTTTTACCAAAACATTTTTATGCATTGACATTTTTGAGTGATGTTGCTAGAAGTCATTGAATTAGTGTTTTGAAGTTTTTTTTTTTTTTAAAGATAAATAAATAATTTCACTAATACATGAAAAAGAATCAAACTATAAATCAACTATAACAAATTTTGCTATTGTTTGAATTAAGTTTGAATTCATATTTTAGTTTTTTTCAGGCTCTTGCCGTATGAGAGCTATTGAAATATACACTACCGTTCAAATGTTTGGGAGTCAGTATGATGTTTTTTGTTTCATAATTCTTCATTTTAATTTGCAAGAATAAATTAAATCGAGCAAAAGTGACAGTAAAGGCATTCATAATGTTACAAAAGATTTATATTTCAAATAAATGCACGTCTTTGAATTTTGTATTTACACACACACACACACACAAATTAGCAGCACAACTGTTTTCAATAGAACTGTTTTCATAATAGAAATTATTTTTAAGTAGCAAATCAGCATATTCGAATGATTCTGAAAGATCATGTGACACTGAAGACTGGAGTAATGATGCTGAAAATTCAGCTTTGCATCACAGAAATGAATTACATTTTTAAATGTATGTTAAAGTTGTTTTACTGTTAGTTATTTGGATATTTTGTTCTGTTTTTATTATTAATTTAAAATTTTTTTTTTTTAAATACAGTGATTTAAAATTTTATGGATTATGATGCTGACCTTGTGTTTGCCATGTAAATAGTCCTGATGCTAAACATGGCGTTAAAAAATGAATAAACGAACAAACAAATACTGTATTTTTGATCAAATAAATACAGCCTTGGCAAGCATAAGAAACTTTAAAAAAATACGAAAATTAAAAACAAGCAAAAAAACCTTACAGACACCAAACTCTTGAACTGTAGTACAAAAATGTTGCCCATTTCTACTGTTATTTTCTGTTTCACATACTGTCCATTTGTTTCTCACAACTAGTGTTGGGCGATATGGTCATTTTTCAAATCGTCATATCGCAAGCCCGTGAGATCGCCGATACACGATATTATCGTGAGTGCTTGCGTGCATGGGTGGGTGGGGGCAAGAGAGAGACTTTCTGTACTTATCAGTACAGTGAAAATCAAAAGTAGATTTCTTTTAAAGACCAACAGTTTAACACTAAATATTGGATATAAACGAACACGTTAAATATAAACGTATTTAAAACAGGCAAGTTCATATGTTTGGAGTAAAGTTAAATTGAACGGATACATCAGTCATACAGCGCTCATGACGAGCCCAACGTGCCGCCACAGAAACAAGGATGAGATGCGTTCTAACATAACTGGCGTTAAACTCAGTTAGTGAGGGCTCGGTTAAAATATTGCACATATATAGGCCGTTCAGATTACTTGTTAAAATGCAATGAAATACCTTATATCAGCAGACGATGTACGTCTGTGTTTGTGGTTGGAGACAGGCTCTAATCCTCATTTGCACAAGTGTGAAATGCGGTGCTGAAGTGATATAGACAGGCAATTTGATAATAATAGCCGAATTATAATAGGCCGCCTAATAATAATAATAATAATAAT
>NW_015662588.1:17158-28002 GCF_001515625.1 Sinocyclocheilus rhinocerous
GGTATTTTCAAAATTCATATCATAACAAAAATAAAAACCGGTATTCGGTATGAACCGGTATACTGCCCAGCACTAGTTACCAATATCATTTCTGTGGGTAAGGTTTACAGAGTTCTTGTAGGGCTGGACGATATGGCCAAAATTGATATCACGATATATTTCTTAATTTCGGTCGATACGATATAATTCCGATATCGATATGAACACTATTTATCTGAAATAGAAATCTTTTGTAACATTATAAATGCCTTTATCATCACTTTTGATCAATTTTAAGCATCCTTGCTAAATAAAAGTATTAATTTCTATAATTTCTTTCCCAAAAAAATAATAAAAATTATACTGAATGGAATAGTGTATAATGTTACAAAAGCTTTTTATTTCAGATAAATGCTGATCTTTGGATCTTTCTATTCATCAAAGAATCCTGAAAAAAAAATGTACTCAACTGTTTTAAATATTGATAATCAGCAAATCAGCATATTAGAATGATTTCTGAAGGATCATGTGACACTGAAGACTGGAGTAATGATGCTGAAAATTTACCTATGTATGATCACAGGAATAAATTACATTTTAAAATCTATTCAAATAGAAAGCAATTTTAAATAGTAAAAATATTTCAACATTTTACTGTTTTTGCTGTACTTTGGATCAAATAAATGCAGCCTTGGTGAGCAGAAGAGAATTCTTAAAAAAAACAAAACAACAACAACATTAAAAATCTTACTGTTCAAAAACTTTTGACTGGTAGTGTAGGCTGATTATTCTTATAGATTGAAACAAATGTGCTTCAGCCAGAAAAAAGGGTATGAAAAGTGCTCCGAGTCGCTGCAGAAAACAAAAAAATTGAACAACAACAAAAACTGGAAATGTTGCTGGAGACGGGCTTATTTAAAATGCAAACTCATTCTCTGCCAGCAGGAGGTGCTTTTAGAGTGATAAAACTAGCGGTTTCTCCAGTAATGGCTGTAATCAAAGCAGCTCCGCTCATGAACGCTTCTTTATCAGATCAAATGAAAATGCCATCGAAACTTTTCTGAAGACAGTCGGTTCCCTTCAGAGATACATTCATATAAAACACCCGCGCCGTGTTATGATTTTGAAACGTGCAGTGCTCATGTTTATTCAACGAAGTCAAACGGCACAAATAAATCAATGTATGGGAAACACTGGTAATGTATATCGAAATATCGGAAATGTGTTTAAAAATCATATCACCGTTATTGAAAAAAATTATATCGCGATACATATTGATATTGAATTATTGTCCAGCCCTACACACATGATCTCACTTTCATTTAAATTCATGCAAATAATCTTACTGCGATACTTTATTTTTCTTCAGAATTCTCGTACTAACGACTTCTAGATTAAGTAACTAATGAAAATTAATGTATGATTTTTTTATCCATCCAGTTCAATATTGTGCTGCAAACATTAGTGACAGGTTTAATTTCTCAATGCTGGCAGGTGACTATGGTATAAGTGAGATAATCCATGGTTAGGTGTGCGTCAAGCTTTTTTTGTTTCAGGTCAGGTGATTCTTTGCCTGCATGTACGTATATAGGCTCTGAAAGGTAATTTTGGTCCAAAATATGTAAAAATACAGAAATCTAGTTAAAAAAAAAAAAGATTATAAACAAGAATTGTATTGATTAATTTTCACATAAGTGCAACACCAACTTGTGGTAACAAACAACCAAATGTACCTAGATTTTTACCAAAACATTTTTATGCATTGACATTTTTGAGTGATGTTGCTAGAAGTCATTGAATTAGTGTTTTGAAGTTTTTTTTTTTTTTAAAGATAAATAAATAATTTCACTAATACATGAAAAAGAATCAAACTATAAATCAACTATAACAAATTTTGCTATTGTTTGAATTAAGTTTGAATTCATATTTTAGTTTTTTTCAGGCTCTTGCCGTATGAGAGCTATTGAAATATACACTACCGTTCAAATGTTTGGGAGTCAGTATGATGTTTTTTGTTTCATAATTCTTCATTTTAATTTGCAAGAATAAATTAAATCGAGCAAAAGTGACAGTAAAGGCATTCATAATGTTACAAAAGATTTATATTTCAAATAAATGCACGTCTTTGAATTTTGTATTTACACACACACACACACACAAATTAGCAGCACAACTGTTTTCAATAGAACTGTTTTCATAATAGAAATTATTTTTAAGTAGCAAATCAGCATATTCGAATGATTCTGAAAGATCATGTGACACTGAAGACTGGAGTAATGATGCTGAAAATTCAGCTTTGCATCACAGAAATGAATTACATTTTTAAATGTATGTTAAAGTTGTTTTACTGTTAGTTATTTGGATATTTTGTTCTGTTTTTATTATTAATTTAAAATTTTTTTTTTTTAAATACAGTGATTTAAAATTTTATGGATTATGATGCTGACCTTGTGTTTGCCATGTAAATAGTCCTGATGCTAAACATGGCGTTAAAAAATGAATAAACGAACAAACAAATACTGTATTTTTGATCAAATAAATACAGCCTTGGCAAGCATAAGAAACTTTAAAAAAATACGAAAATTAAAAACAAGCAAAAAAACCTTACAGACACCAAACTCTTGAACTGTAGTACAAAAATGTTGCCCATTTCTACTGTTATTTTCTGTTTCACATACTGTCCATTTGTTTCTCACAACTAGTGTTGGGCGATATGGTCATTTTTCAAATCGTCATATCGCAAGCCCGTGAGATCGCCGATACACGATATTATCGTGAGTGCTTGCGTGCATGGGTGGGTGGGGGCAAGAGAGAGACTTTCTGTACTTATCAGTACAGTGAAAATCAAAAGTAGATTTCTTTTAAAGACCAACAGTTTAACACTAAATATTGGACATAAACGAACACGTTAAATATAAACGTATTTAAAACAGGCAAGTTCATATGTTTGGAGTAAAGTTAAATTGAACGGATACATCAGTCATACACCGCTCATGACGAGCCCAACGTGCCGCCACAGAAACAAGGATGAGATGCGTTCTAACATAACTGGCGTTAAACTCAGTTAGTGAGGGCTCGGTTAAAATATTGCACATTTATAGGCCGTTCACATTACTTGTTAAAATGCAATTAAATACCTTATATCAGCAGACGATGTACGTCTGTGTTTGTGGTTGGAGACAGGCTCTAATCCTCATTTGCACAAGTGTGAAATGCGGTGCTGAAGTGATATAGACAGGCAATTTGATAATAATAGCCGAATTATAATAGGCCGCCTAATAATAATAATAATTGAATACATTTATAGGAGAATGAGCCTAATATCGTCTTGACTATCGACAAAGACATGTGCTATCTTCGATAGCTATCTCTGACTATTGTCGATACACGATACTATCGTCTATCGGCACAACCCTACTCACAGTCACAACCATTGTATAGTAGCTGTGCTAGATGTGCATCCACATGCCTCAAATTCCTCAGTGCAACTTTGATCTAATCAGATGTTGACATTTGTCTCAACAAAAAGTCAGAGTCATTTGACCTGTGCATCGTGACCTGACTGAAGAGGTGTGTGTTTGAGTGAACACAATGTGACCGGCTGATGTGATCAGATGCCTCAGGTTTCTGCCGGTGCTCTGTGATTGGTGGAAAATGGGGCAAGGCCCTCTCTCAGCCCACTGACTGGATTAACACTTAACGGAAGCATGAGTTTCCACACGTGTGTTGCTTTGGAAGTTTAAATTAGATATGGATGTGCTTATTAGTCTTCAAGGCTGTGAGTGGCAGATGTTAAAGTATTCCTTGCGCAATCACGTGTTGCCACACAGCAGTGTTAGGCTGTATAATAATACACATGCTTTGTTCCATTATAAACAGCCCCCAGAACATAAATGTTAACGTTGACAGGCATCCACTGAGAATGTATTCAGAAGAGCTTACTTTTATTCCTAATAAGAAGTTGTTTTGCTTTGTTTAGACCAGTGGTTCTCAACCAGGGTCCCGGGGCCTACCAGGGGGCCTCAGCAAACTTTCAAAGGGGCCTCAAGTTGACTTGAGTTCAAAATAAGACAAAACTACTAAAAATATTTTGTCTTTGAGAACCAGGATTTTCACTGTCTTGGAAAAATGGATATATGAGTAAGCCTTATTATAAAAGTGTGATTTGTAGACCCAGAAAATTCGTTGAAATGAATACAAATTGCTTGTGCATTATGAGGGGCCGTACAAGCATAATTCATTTTGGCACTCTCACACACTTACATCATCCTTTCACATACATATATTTTTGCTTTCACGCACTTACATTCTCCATTCACATTGTACTCTCACACACATACATTCTCCTTTCACATGCATACATTTCTACTGTCACACACTTTCATTCTCCTTTCACATGCATACTTTTCTACTGTCACACACTTACATTCTCCATTCACATACATGCATTTGTACTCTCACACACATACAGGTACATCTAAAAAAATTAGAATATCATGAAAAAGGTCAATATTTTTTGTCACTCATTTCAGAAAGTGAAACTTTCCATTCACATACATACATTTCTACTCTCTCTCACACACTTACATTCTCCTTCCATATACATACATTCTGCTTTCACACACTTACATTCTCCTTACACATGCATACATTTCTGCTTTCACACATATACATTCTCCTTTCACATACATGCATGTCTACCTTTTTTGGTATCCATTACTTCCTGTTTAAGCAGGAAGTCACTCTCAGACCAGGAAATACATGTGCAAGACTTGCTCAGCTCTTCCTCACAATTTTACAATGATACTGTTCAAAGTCATCCTGTTTTCTTTTCAAGTACATATTTTAAGTTTTTCATTTTAAAATATCATTATGTAACCTACGTGTTCTACAGATCTGTGTACAAGTGTTATGATACTGATTTTGATCATCAATAAATAAGACTTATTGTTTTCATTGTTGACTGTAACATTGTATTGTAATAGATAACCATTTTGCACAAATAGGAACAATAGTTCAAAGATAAAACTGAAATGAAGCATGCTTTTTCAGGTTTTTCAGGTAGGTCTAACTATTCCAGTTAAGGATGCACTGATCAGGATTTTTCGTGACCGATTCCAATTGCCGAATTTTTTTTTTTACAATCAAATGATCCCATTCACATACTTGTTGCCAATTTATTTCCTTTTTATTACTTTTTTTTTTTTTTTACATGTTTATTTTGCTCCGTTATTGGCCAAACTAACCTTAAACAAACAAACAAAAATATATGCAACATGAAGCAACTGCACAAAACAAAAACATCAGACGGGCTGTGCAACCTCCCACTTTATTCACTTCCTAAATTAAGTGGGGGGGAAAAAAAAGGCAACGCGGCTATTTGCAGTAAGTGTAAATAGCAGAGGTGGGACCAAGTCATTGTTTTGCAAGTCACAAGTAAGTCTCGAGTCTTTATATATGATTCTATAGACAGAGAAAAAAATCCATTGACGCTTGTAATACGTGTATCTGGCAACACGACTGAGGCTGAGCCCGCGTCCTTATATTGGATAAAAAAAATAAAATAAAAAAAACAGGATAAAATGTAATATTGTGAAATATTATTATGATGTAAAATAATGTTTTTCTATTTTAATATAAATTAAAATCTGATTTATTCTTGTGATGCACAGCTGAATTTTCAGCATCATTACTCCAGTGTTCAGTGTCACATAATCCTTCAGAAATCATTCTAATATACTGATTTATTATCAGTGCTGGAAACTGTTGTGCTGCTTAATATTTTTTTGGAACCTGTGATACTTTTTTCAGGATTATTTGATGAACAAATAGTTAAAAAGGACAGTATTTATTATATAAAAATGGTTTCAGTTCACAAAACTTGCAAATCTACTGAGTTCCCCAGAGAAACTGAGTGAACACAAAATGGTGATGGAAATAATTTAAGTGGGAGAAAAAAAAAAGTGTATTTCAATGCTTTTACAAGCAAAGGCAAAAGCATTGACACAATTTTTCTTTCCATCTAATTTTTTTATCCCTTTAGGGGTTTCATACTTTTTGGAACTTGAAGGCATGGCCATTATGAACTGCTATTTTATTGCAGAGAGCAGCATGAACATTCTTCTAAACATCTTATTTTGTATGCCATAGAGAAAAGTCATGTGGGTTTGAAACGACATGCGTAAATAATTTGCACAGTGTTATTTCAAAGCATATATTTGAAATATCATTTAAGGGCTGAAATATCTAGAACAACTTTGTTATCTAGCCCTAAGTGTCAGAGGTGCTTCATGAGAGAAGGCAGAGACAGGCAGAAACCAGAATCTGATGGAGTGACTGTAGGACGTCTGTGACCACTGCAGCTGCTGGTCTTCACGTGGCCTCACCGTGTGCTATTTGTGGCCCGAGCTTTGAATGAGTTAGTTGCCACAAAGGCATTTGACTCGTACTACAGGCAGACACAGGTTTGAACGCCTCCCCTTGCTTGTATTTATTATGAGCTGAGAGAGAAAAGGCATCATTAAAGGTTTTACTTTACAAATCCTCTTTGTGTTTGATACCTGGAGGAGGTGCTGAACCGAAGCCAGAGCTCAGGGAAAAGAATCGCCGGACTTTATCTGTATTTTGAGGATTTCCTCGCTTTGATATTTTGAGCTGGTAAGAAAGAGATCTGAAACTTCAGACTTAGCAGCCTCTGTGGATTTGATGTCTTGCTGTTTGTTTGTTTTTTGAGTTTCCCATGAAACCCGTTATTGGTTTTTCTCACTAAATGATGCAATGGAACTCATTTATTTAATGTGCTTAAGGGTTTCTCAGTGGCCTTCTGGGAGACTCAATATGGGTATTTCAAACTAAATTAGGCTATCTTCTGATGTCTTTCCTTTGTGTAATCAAACATGAATGGAATATTGTAAAGTAGTCTTTCTGTTTTAGCCGTGATGCATTTCCAGTAGAATGAATGTAATGCAGGTCAAGAACATGTTAATGTCATATTTCACTTAAAAAAAAAAAAATCAGTTGTTTTTATGACCATTAAAATGTTGAGTATAAAATACATATTTAGCATAGAAATTAGACCTAGAATGACCCAAATATCAGAAGCTTTTCATCTCCGTTAGGAGCTGATGAAATAAGGTGTCCTGTTACTGTAAACTGTAAAAGGGAATGACACCTGTAAGCGCACATTCATCTGTTTATTTGTGTACAGTATATTTATTACATGTGTGTCTTATTCTCTCTAAATATGATCAGTAGTGATGTTAGCTTTGCACTTGTGTGTTTATTAAAAGATCCTACTGTAAGGTTCAGGCGATACCTTGGCTTACCTCCAGTCTGCTCTTGGCTTACAGCTATTACAGTAACGATGAGTAAGAGAAATCACACTGGTTGTGGTGGTAGTACCAGGCCCAAATATCATCACTCTTGTGACTCTCCCAGCTTATGTCAGGATTGCGCTTCTTGCATCAACTTTAGAATTCCTTTAGAAGGTTCGAAAAGACTTTTCATATTTTGATTGAATGTTTTATATTGATGTCATAATTCATAAACTAACACTGCACTATTTAAGATCCTTACTGTATACTGCTATAAAATAATACAAGGTAAGTGGAGAAAAAAAAATATTAGTATGGCTGATGGAGACAGATAAATTGATTTTGAATTGCCACTGTATTTGATTCAACAATTTTTAATTTATAAATTCAAGTAATGCAAGAATGGTTTAACAGATGATTTTGAATTGTCACATTGAATTGAATAATAGTTTTACAAACAGTTATTTTTATTTGTTGATTGAATCGAATGCAACAGTGAGCATACAAATGGCTTTTTGAATGATTTACATTAATTTGTTAAGCAGTGATGGGTAAAATTACTTACAAATTGTAGTCCATTACGGAGTACAAATTACATAACGTAAATTGTAGTTAGTGACGCAAGATATTGGATTACACATTAGGTAATGTATTCTTTGATTACTTTTAGATTACTTTTGACTTAACTCGCAAGAAAATATTTTCCATTCTTTACCAACATCATGAAGTGCATCAAACATTACACCAGGGTTACCCCAAACTGGAAGACTTTCTAAATGTACATAAGCAGAAGGATTTTTTTTAGAAAGGAACATTTAAGAGAGAGGAAAAAGGATTAGGGCAAATCAATACGTTATGAATAATTTACTGGCATTGTGTAAATAACATGTGATGTAATCTATAAAAATATAACTGTAATCTGAGTGTGAGAGACTTAAATTGTAATATCTAATTACACGTATTTAATTTTTGGAAGACGTCTTAATTTTTGACGTGATTCAGATTATTTGTACTCCGTTACTCTAGGGCTGTGTTCGATACGACGATGTAGGCCTATCGTCACAGCTATTTGACGATAGGGGTATCGTATCGATAAAGTTCGCAGTAAAGTTTCAGTATCGATATCGCAGCACGGCGCAGCAGTTGGACCGCGCTTTATTTTAATACAAGTAGGCTACAGCGTTTAAAAACAGAATTGAAAAGTGCAAGGTTTCTAAAAAAATAATGAATAGAGTATAAGGTTTAATCTGGCCGCAGAGGAACCCAACCGCCGGGTTGCCTGATATAAAGAGACGAAATCCCCGACACAGAGCTTCACACTTGCGCAATACAGAATTATCTGATAAATGTTAATTCTTTTTGTCAACCTGGCATTGGCTGGCAACCATGTGCACGCGCTCTCCGCTATGGATAAAAGTGCTGGCTTTCTGAAAACACCGGTAAGCTTGCAGTTTAGCGATCTCCACTTCGATATTCTATTCTCAGAAAAGTGTAATTCATCAAGTGTTCATTTACGAGAGAGAGAGAGACGGTGTATTTAAGAATTGCCTCCGTTTTTGCCACGTTTCTCTTAACAGTGAAGCGGTGACCTTAATTGCTTCAGAAACGATGTTACCAAGATATAGCCTAGCTCTTCAGCGGCGAAGCTCTTTTATTGATGAAATTGCGGGGCAGCGCTAAAGTTTCTGTGTTGCTGGATGTCTGTGCGCGCGCAGTGTGATCTGTTTGAGTGACTAATGTGTGCGCGTGAGCTACAGTAAAGACAGCGCATTAGCTAAGAACGCTTCTAATTTTTGTTTTTACTTTTTTAAACGTAGAGAGTGTGATAATTTGTGCAATGATAACCTACCAGCAATGTAAGGTGATTTTATTAATATAATAGAATGAGTATATTACAATATATATTAGAACGAGTACATTATTATTTATGGGCTTAAAAATAAGATGCAATCAATCAGAATATTGTACCTGGTGGGGAGTACGAGTACCCAATATTAACATGAAACCTATGCCATTACCTATTGTTATACTGTGGTACTGTTATGGAGGCCGTTCATAATGCAAAGGTCAACTGCCTGCTCTGCCTATAGTTAGCAATGGCCCTATAGTATGCAGTGTTTAATAAACAGCTGTTTTACTGAATTCTGCTGAGGTAAAAAAATTGGTGCAGTATCTTATCGTGGCCTCTGTATTGGGTACATATTGTGTCTTTGTTGGCAATACACAGCCCTAGTTACTACCTAGCACTTAGGGCTGCACAATTAATCAAATTTCTAATCGCGATTACAATTATGGATGCCACAATTACGTAATCGTTCAAAGCGGCAATTAATCGTTCAAAGTCCACTTATGTTATTCTGCATGCTTAAGATGCGTTTGTTTTCTTTCTACATGTTATCTTAAAGGTTTTTCCCATTATTTTAATTTTAGTTGTAGTATAACATAATACCATTCATATTTTTACTTTTTTATAATTTAAAGAAGAAACCAATCCGATGTATAGATGACATTTGAGGCTTAATACTATAGAAAAGCAATAAAAGTTTTCATGAAGAGGTGTGTGTGTAATCAGTGCAATGGATGATGGGAACTGTAGTCCAGGGTGATGTGTAACAGTCTGTGTAGTGTGAGAGTCAATGTAATGGTAGAATGACCTCTAGTGGCAATCGGCCGGAAGGCCACGGACCGGATTCGTGACACAATCATGCAAGTCAAGGACTTTGCGTGACTTTGTATTTAAGCAAACCACAAGTGCGCTGATTGTCTACTGGGAAAAGCACTTGTATAATATTTTAATATAAAACATAATATTGTATTATAATAATGTTAGATAATAAGCTTTTTTTTCCCTTTTAGATCACCTTTGCTGTTATCTATGCTCATTTAAATTAATCTGTAAAAAACTAATAATAAATGTAAATGTAAAAAAACTGTTAAAAGTAAACTTTATCAAATGTGTAAAACTAATATATATGCTCATTTAAATTAATCTGTAAAAAACTAATAATAAATGTAAATGTAAAAAAACTGTTAAAAGTAAACTTTATCAAATGTGTAAAACTAATATAGATTTGTCATACTTTTATGTTGTGATGCCTGCATTCACTTGTAGCATTTAATATTAATATTAAATATAATTTTCTGTTTTTTTATTTATTTATTTTTATTTTTTATAAAAAATAGTAGAGCATTTTAACATTGACTATTGATTAGTCATTACTCTTAAATAATTAATTAGTTAAATAATTGTTACCAAAAAAGTATAATTTGCTAAAGTATGATTACAAAACCTAAAATATATCAAATTAAATAGAAATGTCTTTAAAATAAACCTAAAATAGAATGCAAAGTAAATGTAAAAATGGCAACTTATTAAAACTAAAAATGATTTTGTTAATAACCTTGACTTGAAGCAAACTTTAATGGACTGTTTATCAGAATAGTTATCACTCTTGCTCTTTCTTTTGTTTTTCCAGATCATTGGCCCTACAGTGAAGAGTTTGTGTGTGTTTGTGCGTGTGTGTGTGTGTGTGTGTGTGTGTGCGTGTGTGT
>NW_015662588.1:29411-32578 GCF_001515625.1 Sinocyclocheilus rhinocerous
GTGTGTGTGTGTGCGTGTGTGTGTGTGTGTGTGTGTGTGTGTGCGTGCATGTGTGAGTGCTTAAAGAAATCAACATGGTCCTTGCCAACCTAAAATACTTTGGAAAACAGCTTCTGCGAGTGAAGGTGGTCGACTGCAGCACAGAAGAGTCTCGGCTTTCCCGATGCCTCAACACCTTTGACCTGGTGGCCCTGGGAGTGGGCAGCACATTGGGCGCTGGCGTCTATGTGCTGGCTGGGGCCGTGGCACGGGAAAACGCTGGTCCGGCTATCGTCCTATCCTTTCTGATTGCAGCATTAGCCTCAGTCATGGCCGGACTGTGTTACGCTGAGTTCGGAGCGCGTGTTCCCAGGACGGGCTCTGCGTATCTGTACAGCTACGTGACGGTGGGCGAGCTGTGGGCCTTCATCACCGGCTGGAACCTCATCTTGTCTTATATCATAGGTGAGAATGATTCAAGTAGTCCAGGATTTTTTGATGGCCGATGGCGATATCTTAGCCCGACCGGACAAGTAACATGATTAAAACATCAATAACAAACAATAACTAGGGCAGCACCGAAACTTTGGTGAGAATGATTCTGATGTTATTACTTTCAGTGTAAACGGTGACTGATAACGGATAATGTTTTGACAGTATCAAGGTCACGTCAGTTGAGGCTCACGCAGCCTGTCTTACTCACGGAGAAATCAAAACTAATAAGCGCAACAGCACTCACAAAGAATCAAACATGAACAAAGTAACATACTGCGGTAAAAAAAAAAAATTCTATGTAATATATAATATAGGTAAGCAACATCACACGACCAAGAGTGATGTTTTCCCGACTATCAGCACGATTACAAATGTGACCTTGGTTTTAAACAACAGTAGTTCAATAAAGAAGTAGTTAATATTAACTGACTTACATTTTTAGCATATTGGGCCTAGCAAAAATAAATGCCAAATATCGATGGTCAACCAGTAGTTATAACCCATATTGCCTGACCACACTTACAATGTTCCCTCTCTCAGGAACATCCAGTGTTGCTCGGGCCTGGAGTGCGACCTTTGATGAGCTCATTGGGAAACATATAGAGAATTTCTGCAAGTTACACATGAGGATAAAGGCCCCTGGAGTGTTAGCAGAGTGTCCCGACATGTTTGCTGTGCTCATCATCCTCATACTGACAGGTAAGCCACTGAGAGTCAGATTACACAAATATACCTCAGGTTGTGTATGTTCAGGAATGAACACATAGAAATGTTGTGTGTGTTTGTTCTGCAGCTTTGTTGGCGTTTGGAGTGAAGGAGTCCGCTATGGTCAATAAAGTGTTCACCTGCATCAATGTTCTGGTGCTGATGTTTGTGGTGGTGTCGGGCCTGATCAAAGGAACCCTCAAAAACTGGAACTTGGATCCTAAGGAAATCCTCAACCACACATCCTTTGAGAAGTAAAGAACCTTTTTTTGTTGTTTGTTTTTTCCATTTGATAGAAGAACAGTATATTTTGTGAAATGTAGATTTTATTACTGACCAAAAAGAAGTCAAAAAGAAGCAAGGAAAAAGTATGTTTTGCTGAAAGTCACAATTATGTAGCAACAGATCTTTTCTTCCATATTTTGTAAAAGAAAATTAATTATCGTAAAAGAGAACATTTAGGGCGGGGACTTATCCATTGGATGTTGATTGGATCTTGAGATGTGGACAAAGTGTTAGTTATTGAAAACTAAAATAAAAAAAATACAAATAAAAAAAATGTGTGTTAAATGAAGTGTAAAGCTGAACATATTAGGTAACTAACCAGTGAAGTACTTGTTTGTATTTCCAGTATGTCAGAGCTGTTGCCATCTGAAGAGAGTTTGGGTGTTGGCGGCTTCATGCCGTTCGGTTTCTCTGGCGTTCTGTCTGGTGCTGCCACCTGTTTCTACGCTTTCGTTGGGTTTGATTGTATCGCCACAACAGGTGACTTCCTTATTTTCTATGACAACAAAATTTAGATTTTTAATCTATTTTGAGTCTTATCTAACTGAGATGCATTCCAAAACAACAATAACATATAATCATCACATTTAAGTCAGATTTCATATGGATGTGGGGATTTGAAAACATTTATAAGTCAAATACTTCCTGTGTAAAAAAAAAAAAAGGCCTTTTCCTCTCTCGTTCTCCATGCTTTAGGTGAGGAGGTGAAGAATCCTCAGAGGGCGATGCCTATTGGCATTGTGGCATCTCTTCTCATCTGTTTCATCGCCTACTTTGGCGTATCGGCCGCCCTCACGATGATGATGCCGTACTACATGCTGGATAAGAACAGCCCTCTGCCCGGGGCCTTCAAATATGTGGGCTGGGAAGGGGCGACGTACGCAGTAGCTGTTGGTTCCCTCTGTGCTTTGTCCACCAGGTAAGAACTACACAGGTGCTATCTAAGTCATGTCAGTTGTGGGGTGTGTGGGTTTGTATAACATTGTTTGTTTTAAAGCTGCAGTATGTCATTTGCTATTATTGGCCCCAAAGTTCTTCAGAAAACTCCATTAGAAATGGAAATGTCAACAAATACACATGCACAAAATGCTTATTGAAATTATTCAGTAAGGTGTTTTTGAAGTTGATTTTTTATTTTTTTGCTCTCCATGATATGACCCTTTTAATACCTGAACTATGAGGCATAAAGATGTGTGGAACTTAAAGGGTTACTCCACCCCAAAATGAAAATTTTGTCAATCACTTACCCCCATGTCGTTCCAAACCCGTAAAAGCTTTGTTCGTCTTCAGAACACAATTTAAGATATTTTGGAGGCTTGTGACTGTCCCATTGACTGCCAAGTAAATAACACTGTCAAGGCCCAGAAAAGTATGAAAGACATCGTCAAAATAGTCCATCTGCCATCAGTGGTTCAATCTGAATTTTATGAAGTGACGAGAATAGTACTCGTTAAAATGCCCCGATACCAAACTTCGATACCACACAGCATGTGACAAGTGCCATATTCAGACAAAGAAACACCGACAACAGAACAACAGACCGCAGAATGGAGTTATTAGAGATTAAGGATGTCTACGAAGTATATGTATGCAATGAATATAATGTTAAGCATTCAGTATTAACGGCTGTATAGCTGATGTGCGTGAGCTGATGAGCAAAGCACGCTGAGTGGATTGAGCGCGCGGCGGCGCAGATGCGCGAG
>NW_015662588.1:32608-59341 GCF_001515625.1 Sinocyclocheilus rhinocerous
ATAAACGTAGAAAACGTATCCGTGTGGTGCGGCTGACACAGACATGTAGAACAGTATATGCAGTTTACATCCAGTGGATACTCTCCAAAATGACGAATTGTTGAATAAAGTCATTATTTTTTATTTCTTTGCGTACAAAAAGTATTCTCGTCGCTTCATGAAATTCAGATTGAACCACTGATGGCAGATGGACTATTTTGACGATGTCTTTCATACTTTTCTGGACCTTGACAGTGTTATTTACTTGGCAGTCAATGTGACAGTCACAAGCCTCCCGGGTTTTCATCCAAAATATCTTAAATTGTGTTCCGAAGACGAACAAAGCTTTTACGGGTTTGGAACGACATGGAGGTAAGTGATTCATAACAAAATTTTCATTTTGGGGTGGAGTAACCCTTTAATAAATTAATTACTACTAAGTTAATTCAGTTGCAGTGTTCTGAAGTAATCTGTTTTATTTTAATATGATTTACTTATTGTGTTTCGTATGTTTTAAAGTGTCATGAAAAACTTTTACAATTTTCCATACAATCAAAAATGTTGCACAAATATTTCAGTGATGTCTCACAAGCTGTAATGAATGACCAAGCGGCAACCTCCCGCTCTCTCTTGTGAAGCCAACAAGGAAGTGACTTAAACTGTAATTCATCAACTGGCCGCTAGAGGCTGGCTGCAAAAGGGAGTCAATCCCATAGACTCCCCATGTTAAAATGCCCAACTTTACAGCAGAAAAAAAACATGTTTACAGATTTTGGTCTATCTAGCTAATTTTGCCCTTCCTGACAACTGTGAGGGGGGTGCATTTTTTTATAACTCATCCATTTAAATTATATTAAGCCTTAAAGTTCTGCATAATTAAGGGCGTGGCCACTTGAGTGACAGGTGGATTGCCGCTGCTGTCACCACCGTCGAGCTAGGTGGGCGTGGCTTCAGCAACCTGCTCCCGCCTCTTTGCCCATTTTCGATTATCCGGGAGTGACGCATGGTGACGTGCTGCCAAGATGGCGACGGCCGCCTCCGCCCACTTTTGAGCTTCAAAAACGCTCTTCGGAAATCTATGGGTGACGTCACGGACACTACGTCCATGTTTTTATACAGTCTATGTGAATGACTATAGAAATAGTAAGTGATAGAATGACTAAATTCATGGAATGGGAGACCTGAAGTGGCTTAGCCCAGACGTGGTTACATGCTGTTTAAACACTTCGCTCTGTTCAGTTGTAGTGTCACCATTCAGGTGTAAATTGTCCTGTATCCTGTTCAAACATATTCAAGCACTATTTTTCAAAAGTTTGGGGTCAGTTTTTGAAAGAACAGCATTTATTTGAAATAGAAATATTTTGAAACATTATTAATGGCTTTACTTTCATCTTTGTTAAATAAAATAATTAATTTCTTAAAACAATATACCTCAAACTTTTGAATAGTGTGTGTATATTTGTACGATCTAAAAAAATATGGTTTGCTTTTTCATGACACTTTAAAGGCAGACGTGGGTTTTTTTTTCTCCTGATAAAGCTAATTAGCTTCAGTAGATGTTAAATGCACAAGCTAACTGCACTGCATGGTGTGAATCTGTTTCTCTCCTCTGAACTAGTCTGTTGGGCTCCATGTTCCCAATGCCCCGCGTAATATGGGCCATGGCTGAAGACGGACTGCTCTTCAAGTTCTTGGCCAGCATCAATGAAAAATCCAAAACGCCCATAATAGCCACTGTAACCTCAGGCATTGTGGCAGGTGAGGACTCTGATTCAAACTACTAACAGACTCGCTCCTTTACGATCTCACAGCAATCCGGCCAACAACCTCTCAAACTGCACCATGACTAAATATGAACTAAACGTATCCACTAAACTTCAGCAATGCCAAAAAATGACCCATAACCACTGCAGAACTGCATTTTCTGTGCTAACAAGAGGCTTTATATAAGCCTTTATGTTCAAAGAATTGCAGCATTGACAGTAAACTTGTTTTTAGACTATACAAAACAACACAGACGTACAGTTTGGTTGCATTAATGAATACAAAAAGTGTAAACATAAATTGTTGCACTTAAATTGAGGAGCTGAACTATAAGGGGTATATTGAGCTTTTGCTCTCCTTTACATTCAGCTTTAGTGTTGAGGCTAGAGGCATCTGCGATTGTCTGAACCGGGCTCATGTTTGACGTTCAGATTTAGATCATATATCCACTGATCCTCCCTCCCCTGCTTGTGTAGTCTGCTGGGCTCCATGTTCCCACTGCCACGCATTATCTTTGCCATGGCAAATAGCGGTCTGATCTTCACCTTCCTGTCTCGTGTCAGTGAGAGGAAGACGCCCATCATCGCCACCATGGTGGCTGGGCTTCTGTCTGGGAAGCGTAGAGGAGAAACGGATTAACCCTTAGTTTCTAGCAGCATTCATGTCACTTTTTCTGTAAGTTTTATGATCAAACCCTTGTCAAAAAAGCATGTCAGTGTACTTCATAATGTAATATATTTAGAAACCATGCTTTAAATGTACTTTACATCACCTAAAACCTTTTAATTGCATGTTATGCATTAAATGCAAGTGCAGTCATTGTTAGACTTGTATTTCTGTATTACTGCTAGTGCAAGATGTCTTTTTATAAGTAGGGGACCAACTGTTAACAGGATATGTGGCAATGCTGAGAGAGGATATGCAATGTCAGATGTCATTACACGGGCCGCACAGAATCTAAATGAGTGAATGGTGGTGTTCGTTTTCTCTTTAAATATGCCGCATCATTAACCATTTCTTAATGTTTTGACAGGTTTTAACAGATTGTCTATTTTTACTGACGACTTGTTGGTGGTTATTAAATTTTATATGCCACAAGTATATGTTTACAATTCACTATTAATGTTAACACTACAACAACACTACTGTTGAAAAATGTGGGGTCAGTAAGATTATTTTTTTTAAAGAAATTAATAGTTTTATTCAGCAAGGATGCATTAAATTGATCAAAAGTGACAGTAAAGACATTGTTACAAAAGATGAACTGTAAAATTTCATTAAATCAGCAAATCAGCATGTTAGAATGATTTCTGAAAGATCATGTGAAATGGACGACTGATGTAATGACTGCTTTAAATTCAGTAATAACATTGAACAATATTACTGTTTTTACTGTATGTTTAATAAAATACAGCTTTGGTGAGAGATAAGAGACATTTTTTTTTCAAAAACATAAAAAATCTTACCCACCCCAAATGTTTGAATGGTAGTGTAATGATATTTATTCTGATGACGATATTAACACATCCAAATGAGTATTCGTGAACTTGTTATACGTATTACAATTAATAGAGCTGAACCATTGTCCTGCAGTAACACTCTTCTTCTGTCCACAGCACTGATGGCTTTCCTGTTTGATCTGAAAGATCTGGTTGATCTCATGTCCATTGGCACTCTGCTGGCTTACACACTAGTCGCGGCCTGTGTCTTAGTCTTGAGGTGCGGCTTCAGATTGTTTCCTATCATACAAGAGTTTGATATTTCTGCAGTCTGACATTGCAAGTACTGTTTTGTTTTTCATAATTGTTAATCATTTTGCCTTATTTTCTTCTTAATCACGCTGAATTAATGTTACAGTGACAGCCCTGCTATCAATGTATTCACATCATTATTTCAGCATAATTAGTTTTTGTTTCTATAATAAATATATATATATATATTTTTTAGATTAATTAATCTTTATTAAATTAAATGAATTTTATTAATGGTTTTAGTTTTAGTAAACGATAATAACCCTAATTCATATTAAGGTGTAGACTACTATATATTCCTCTTTCTCAGGTACCAGCCAGAGCAGCCCAGTGTGAATGTCCAGTATCAGAGAGCCAGCTGTCAGGAGGAAGCAGAGGCCGAATCCATTAACGAGAGCAGTGCTGGTTTCCTGCCTGGATCTCAAGATCTCTGCACCCTCAGCAACCTTCTGTTCCCCAAAAATGAGGAGCCGTCTTATCTTTCTGGCTTAACTGTCAACATCTGCACCAGTGTATTAGGTCAGACACATGCAGATGCACTTTTGAAATAATCAGTTCACATATTCATTTTAGCAGCCATGATTTCTTCACCGTTTCGCTTCCTCCCACTGCAGGTGTTCTGGTGTGTGTGTTCAGTGTCGTGGCAGTTCAGGGTGGATTTCAGATCTGGGCTCTTGCGGTTCTTGCCACTCTGGCTGTGGCTTGTTTAATCATCACCATGTTAATATGGCGGCAGCCTGAGAGCAAGACAAAACTGTCTTTTAAGGTAAACAAATACCTTTATGCACACAGAGAGAGTTTTATAGTTGCCGTTTATAGCGGTTTGTAAAGACAGGCGGATGTATGTGTGTACCCAGGTTCCTCTGCTGCCGTTCCTCCCCGTCCTCAGCATGTTCATTAATGTGTACCTGATGATGCAGCTGGACAGAGGCACCTGGATGCGCTTTGCCATTTGGATGGCCATAGGTAAGTCAATAAACATTAGTGCTAGGCGGTATGACCAAAAATGTATATCACGGTATTTTTCAAAATTATACCGGTTTCACGGTACATGACGGTATTTTTTTTCCATGCATGACCGGGTGTTAACCATATTTTCTACTGATTGAGAGAGGACTTTAAGCGACATACACCGGTATTGCGGTATTTTAAAAATTCGTATCATCATAAAAATAAACACCGGTATTCGGTATGAACCGGTATACCGCCCAGCACTAATAAACATGGAAAAATAACTGTAACATTGTGTCTGAACCACACGCAAGGAATCCAGTATTTCCAACAGGACTATGGTGGAAGGACCTCAGATCTTCTAGAGGGGTCCGGAGCCATGGTCCCCTGTAAGAAAATGCATTTTGAGAGCAAAATTAAGAACTCAAACGCCTTTTCTGTTACCAGAAGTGTAAAAAAAAGTCTTTACATTTCCAAGCTGAATATATTTATTATTATCATTATAAATAACTAGACATTAATGTATTGCTTTTGTAATACAACAAATAATAAAAAAAAAACTATAATTTCATAATTAAGCATTTTTGAAAGAAGTATCTTATGATCATTTATTTGATCAAAAATATAGTAAATAGTAAAATGTATAGTAACAGTAATAGTGAAATATTATTACAATTCTAAATAACTTTTTAATTTTAATATATTTTCAAATGTAATTTATTCATTTTATGGCAAAACAAGAAACATTTCTTATCGATGTTGTAAACCCGTTTTTGCTGCTGAAAATTTTGTGGGAACTGTGATAGACTATCATTTAAAAGTTTTTGGGATAAGTAAGATTATAAAAAAATACTTTTGTTCCAGAAGTACACAGTAAATTGATCAAAAGTGACAGATTTATAATGATAAAGTGATTTCTGTTTCATTTATTTGAAAGAAATTTTGAACTTTCTATTTATCAAATAATTTTTTTGAATGATAAGCAGCAAAAACTGTTGATACTAATAAAGCAACATTATTGATAACTGAGCACCAATAATAATTGATTTCTGAAAAATCACATGACACTAAAATTGGAGTTATGACTGCTTTGCATTACATGAATAAATTGCCTTTTAATATATATTCAAATAGAAAACTTTTAAATTGTAATATTTCACAATATTACTGTTTCTACTGCATTTTTGATCACATAAATGCAGTCTTGGTTCAGCATAAGAGACTTCTTTAAAAAAAAAAGTAAAAATCTTAATTAATTTCTTAATTTCTTCAACTTGCAAGAGTTAAGAGTTTGTGACAACAGGTTTACAAATGCTTCCCATTACAAATCTAGTGAAATGCTGTAAACTACTGTCCACAAAAGTAGAAGAAATGATGCAACTGCCAAAAGAAAGTATTTCAAATTCCCAAATGCATGTTAAACTCTCAGCACATGCAGAGATGGAGTTCACTGTCTTTACTGTGAGCCGAGATGCTGTAAACACTGGAACAGGAGCTGCTCACGTGTAAATGAACACAGTGCTGCACTTCATGCTGAAACAGCACAACAGACGATATACTTAATTCAGACACACTATGCCATAACTTTCAAATTTGTTGCGTATCACATCACGTCTAGTTATGATAGTGAAACAGGAAACAAGTACAAGGTCTTCTGCTCTCCTTGACCTTCTTTGTTTCTTTCTAGGTTTTGTTATTTATTTTTGCTATGGGATCTGGCACAGCACAGAGGCGGCCTTGGCCAGTAACGACACAGAAGACATCAACACCTTCAAACCGACAATGACAAACGAACCAGCCACATCTGAGAAAGAGGCTTTCTTGAGTGACGGTATTAGTGCCAGAGCAGAGGAGAGCAGTGACCCTTGAGAAAACACTTGAAATACCCTGTCACGGATGGCATTATGTGCTCACTATACCGATATATGTGACTTACAACAACTGAAACGTCCAAACCGCGAGCTGCTATTGATGTTCAAGACAATGTCCTTTATGTGTTCCTGTAGGTCCAAAGAAACTTTAAGCAGCATTACAACATGTGACGATTATTTACCAGATGAATTGAAGTAATGTGTACTTAAGGATGTACACTGCACTATTAGAACAGTCAGTTCTTCCTTTGTCTAATTGGTTTATTTTTATCTATATTTGTAGCGTGTTGCTATCATGCTTTCTAAAAATTATTTTGAGCAAAACACGTTGCATTGTTACCCATAATTCTCTTTGTGGTGTGCAATTTGGATGTTGAATTCTAGGGATGCACCGATTCACTGATGTCCAGTTATTCAGAAAGATATCTGCTACCCTGCTTTAAAACACTGACAATTGCACAGCTTCAGAAGAAATATTAATTTTACTTTCTCTGACGTTTCAAATATTTATTTAGCTAATTCAATTTTTTCAATATGAGAAGGTTTTTCATGCTGCAAATCGCAGCTCTGCTAAGTCAGAGACACTTTTTTTTTTGACAGGTTTGTAACTGTCCAGTGCCTTTTCTCACCCTTTTTGATTGACAGTGCTAATGTCTCCTTGCACTGACAATGCCTTTTAGTGAATGATACCGGTGCCACTTGTCAGACTTTGAAGCAGTTGCCAAACCGTTGGGATAGGAACATCTCTGTTCAGAGGGATTGTAATGCTTGTTTGTTTGGTCGATTTCCTTTTCATTCAGCTGTTGTGTGCATGTTGATTCTCTGTTAGCTGTTTTACTCTTGCATCTGAAGTTGGGCTAAAAATTTTGTACAGTATTCTTGGATTTTTGTGCATTGTACTTTTATTGTCCATATTTTAGTCTGTTGATTTGTATAAAAGCAAAAAAAAAAGCCAAAGAATTTGTTATCATGATTGTTTTGATTATGGATAAGCGGATCTACCATAAACTGCATTATCTTGTTGACCTTTTGCATAAACCAAACTCTGATTTTGCAGACACATTTTTGCGTGTGTCAGTACATTTTCTGCAGTGTATTTTTAAGTAGTTCAAAAAATATATATATTCGGTTGTTCATGTAAAAATATTTTAAGGGAACTGTATATATATATATATATACTGTAAATATTTGCTGTTTTTCTTGCAATAAATTATATATATACATATATATACTGTAAATATTTGCTGTTTTTCTTGCAATAAATTATTTTCTTGTAAAGCGAGTTTTTTTTTTTTTTTCATTTTTGTTGTGCACTGCAGCTATTTAAACTGGTATGATTTAACGTCAAAGACTGTACTTTTACACTGCAAGTGAGCAACGCTGCAAAGACCATTGTTTTCATTTTTCCACTTTCAAGATTGTATTCATTTTTGTATTCATTTTTTCACTTTCAAGATTGTCACAGCATTTAAATGTTAACAATTCCAGTTTCAGTACGTTTACATTATAAACACCTGAGTTATTCACTTTAGTTTGTAAATTTATTTAAAAAAAAAAAAACATTCCACGCTCTTAGATGTTTAATCAATTCATCTCTTCCCTTTCTACTTCTGCCACAGTTGTTTACAGATAGATTGCACAAAGGCGGTATTATTCACTTCTTTGGATCACCTTTTACGATCAAATCAAACATCAATATGTCAACCATTTCCACCAGTTTCATGTCCCATATCTGAAGACCCTGAGTATAGGAACCTCATCTCAGGGCAGTGGTGGGAAACAATGGAAGCAGGAGAAACTTCAAGGCCCACATCCCTGGTCTTCAGTGATGCATCGGAGAAGGCCGAGTCCACGCACTCAGGCTTCCCAGATTCAATTTGGAAGACCACAAGTCAGTTGAGGCAGAAGAAGACACAGGGAGCACCTGTGCCTGTCTATACTGAGAAGAGGGACCTCACTTCATCCTTGTCACCAGGTCTGAGAGAGCTAAGAGGGGAGACCTCACCTTAGCTCCCATTTTCAGTGATGCATCGGAGAAGACTTGAATCTCCACACTTAGGCTTCTTAGATTCAGCACTGAAGACCACGGAGGAGCAGAGGAAGTGGAGGCAGAAGAAGCCTCAGGTAGCACCTGTGCCTGCCAGGTCCCCACAGGGAGAACCTGTGTCTGCTGGGTCTGATTGTGGGGACTTAGCATTCTCAGATGCCACACTGAAGACCACTAAGCAGTGGAGGCAACAGGGAAGGAAGTGGAGCTAGAAGAAGACACAGGAAGCACCTGTGCCCACTGGGTCCCAACAAAGAGGAAAATTCAGGATCCCTAAGCACCTGAGGAATCATCTGCTAAAGGCCGCTTTAGAACTGGGAGCACCAATGCCCACCGAGTCTCTACAGAGAGAACATAGAGAACCCAAAGTTGCCAAAACTGAAGATCCCTGAGCCACTGAGGCAGGAGCTGCTGCAGCAGAAGCCTCTAGCTTCTTGTCTTCAGGGAGCATGCTTGCCTGACAAGACCCCAGAGAGGTAAAGATCCCTGAGCTGCTGCAGCAGAAGCCTCAAGACTTTTGTCTTCAGGGAACATGTGTGCCCGACAAAACCCCAGAGAGGCAAAGATTAAAGATCCCTGAGCCGCTGAGGTAGGAGCTGCTGCAGCAGAAGCCTCTAGCTTCTTGTCTTCAGGGAGCTCTGGGGCCCAACAAGACCCCAGAGAGACAAATATTAAAGAACCCTGAGCCGCTGAGGTAGGAGCTGCTGCAGCAGAAGCCTCTAGCTTCTTGTCTTCAGGGAGCATGCATGCCTGACAAGACCCCAGAGACGCAAATATTAAAGATCCCTGAGCCGCTGAGCAGAAGCAGCAGAAGCCTCGAGGCTCTTCTCTGAAGGAAGCACCTGTCTCTTCCACACAGGGAGCATCCATCCCGTACAAGACCCCAGAGAGGAGAAACGTATGTAACCCTCGTTCCCTGAAGGAGGGAACGGAGACGTTACATCAGAATTGAACTGACGCATTGGGCTCTCAAGACGAGATCCCAATGCGTCAGTTCAGTTCTGACAACGTCGAACGTGACTGACTGAAAGGGAACTGAGGACCCCTGAGCAGCTGAGGAAGGAGCTGCTGCAAAAGAAGTATCAAGCCCTTTCTGTACATCCCGAGACCCCAGAGGGAGCAAGAGTGCTTGCCAGGTCTTCACAAGCAGAGGTAGTGCCTGCCTAGTCTCCGAAGTTAGCAGCAGTGCCTACCAGGACCATAACAAGTGGAAAATGGAGGCTTACTGAGTATTTGGAAAATGCACCAGTGCCCATCTCTTCCACCCAGGAATGACCTATGCCCTCCAAGACCCCAAAAAGTGCATCTGTGCATTTTGGGACCCCACAGGGAGCACTTGTGCCCACAAGTTTCCCACAACAGGGAGCAAACCTCAGGATAACTAAGCAGCAGAGGTGGAGAGAGCAGTGGAGACAACAGAGGCAGCAGGCAGCTTCAGTAAGTCCCTTCAATCTCTCATTTTTACTAGTTTTCAGATTTATTTGAAAACTTAAATTGCCTCAACTAAGCTCCTATGTTGTCTAGGTTGTCCATCCGAAATCCCGTTACATTATATTTTAAAACAATATCAAGATGTGCCTTTAGATTTAAGAGGCAAATCTACAATGAGGCGCAGCTGAAGCCTAAGTTTTTGGCCTAATGGTTAGAGAGTCGGATTTGTAACCCAAAGGTTACGGGTTTGAGTCTCGGTACCGGCAGGGATTGTAGGTGGGGGGCGTGAATGAACGAATGAAAAACAAACTTTTTGCAAAACGCTAAACACAGTTCTCTACATTAGACACATCTTTCAAAACATTGCTATTGAAATGCCACATTTATTTCGTGATTACCTACCTACACCCAATGATCATGTGTGAAAACATTTATACATAATTAGTTCAGTTAGAAATTAAAATTCAATGTTTTGAGGAAGAAATAAATTATTTTACCCTCTTGCGTTGATTTTTTGTGTAAATAAACCTAATTTTATTTTAAATCAAAACTCAGTGTTTTTAGAAACAAATAAATGTTTACTCTTGAACTTCTACAGTACTTTGTAAATATATACTGAATATGCATACAAGTCATGTCACCTTATATCTACATTCCTAAATTTTTACAAGAGTTAAAATAGTTTTGAAAGGCATGCAAACACATGGTTGGCAGCCCTGTAATATTTACGGTTTTTTTTATGACAACCCTATTGTGCCAGCTCGTATGCAAAATTCAATGTTTTGAGGAAGAAATAAATTATTTTACCCTCTTGCATTGATTTTTTGTGTAAATAAACCTAATTTTATTTTAAATCAAAACTCAGTGTTTTTAGAAACAAATACATTTTTACTCTTGAACTTCTACAGTACTTTGTAAATATATACTGAATATGCATACAAGTCATGTCACCTTATATCTACATTCCTAAATTTTTACAAGAGTTAAAATAGTTTTGAAAGGCATGCAAACACATGGTTGGCAGCCCTGTAATATTTACGGTTTTTTTTATGACAACCCTATTGTGCCAGCTCGTATGCTGATTTATGTACTAGTGATGGGAGGATTGAATCATTTTACTGATAAGGAACTTTCAAGTCATTTTATTTATTTCATTTCTCTGAGCAGATTTAGATTAATATGTTACATTTTTAACAGCTAGATTCCCTCAACAAGAATTAAGCATATTTGTATATAGGACACAGCACAGAAAAGTCAAAATCCAATTTTGCAGTGACTGTATCGTGCAGCAGAGGGCAGAGTATTGCAGAAAATGATTATTGTATAAACGGCAGCACTGACCAAGAGATCAACATGGAAATGTCTGGAATTTTAATCCCAAGTGCAAGTGTGCAACTAAATGATCTCATATATATTTTTTAATACTTTCTTATATAAATTATTTTTCCCGTTTGTCAATCTCTTACTTCCTATGAAATTTATTTTTTTACACCATGAAAATAGCCTTAGATGCTGACATGCATAAAACCTCTGCTGTCAGATATCATAACTACACTGTCTAGGGACAAAAAGCATCACTCTTCATTTACAGCCATTAAAAAGGAGCTACGTACAGTGTGTAATCTGACTAGACGAGCAAATAAAATAAGTAAAATAATATATAATAATAAACCCTTCAGGTGGGACAAACGGCACATTAAATAAAAGGTCAGGAAGCTGGGAAGGCATATTAAATAATTTAACATCTGTACATCCCGAGACCCCAGAGGGAGCAAGAGTGCTTGCCAGGTCTTCACAAGCAGAGGTAGTGCCTGCCTAGTCTCCGAAGTTAGCAGCAGTGCCTACCAGGACCATAACAAGTGGAAAATGGAGGCTTACTGAGTATTTGGAAAATGCACCAGTGCCCATCTCTTCCACCCAGGAATGACCTATGCCCTCCAAGACCCCAAAAAGTGCATCTGTGCATTTTGGGACCCCACAGGGAGCACTTGTGCCCACAAGTTTCCCACAACAGGGAGCAAACCTCAGGATAACTAAGCAGCAGAGGTGGAGAGAGCAGTGGAGACAACAGAGGCAGCAGGCAGCTTCAGTAAGTCCCTTCAATCTCTCATTTTTACTAGTTTTCAGATTTATTTGAAAACTTAAATTGCCTCAACTAAGCTCCTATGTTGTCTAGGTTGTCCATCCGAAATCCCGTTACATTATATTTTAAAACAATATCAAGATGTGCCTTTAGATTTAAGAGGCAAATCTACAATGAGGCGCAGCTGAAGCCTAAGTTTTTGGCCTAATGGTTAGAGAGTCGGATTTGTAACCCAAAGGTTACGGGTTTGAGTCTCGGTACCGGCAGGGATTGTAGGTGGGGGGCGTGAATGAACGAATGAAAAACAAACTTTTTGCAAAACGCTAAACACAGTTCTCTACATTAGACACATCTTTCAAAACATTGCTATTGAAATGCCACATTTATTTCGTGATTACCTACCTACACCCAATGATCATGTGTGAAAACATTTATACATAATTAGTTCAGTTAGAAATCAAAATTCAATGTTTTGAGGAAGAAATAAATTATTTTACCCTCTTGCATTGATTTTTTGTGTAAATAAACCTAATTTTATTTTAAATCAAAACTCAGTGTTTTTAGAAACAAATACATTTTTACTCTTGAACTTCTACAGTACTTTGTAAATATATACTGAATATGCATACAAGTCATGTCACCTTATATCTACATTCCTAAATTTTTACAAGAGTTAAAATAGTTTTGAAAGGCATGCAAACACATGGTTGGCAGCCCTGTAATATTTACGGTTTTTTTTATGACAACCCTATTGTGCCAGCTCGTATGCTGATTTATGTACTAGTGATGGGAGGATTGAATCATTTTACTGATAAGGAACTTTCAAGTCATTTTATTTATTTCATTTCTCTGAGCAGATTTAGATTAATATGTTACATTTTTAACAGCTAGATTCCCTCAACAAGAATTAAGCATATTTGTATATAGGACACAGCACAGAAAAGTCAAAATCCAATTTTGCAGTGACTGTATCGTGCAGCAGAGGGCAGAGTATTGCAGAAAATGATTATTGTATAAACGGCAGCACTGACCAAGAGATCAACATGGAAATGTCTGGAATTTTAATCCCAAGTGCAAGTGTGCAACTAAATGATCTCATATATATTTTATACTTTCTTATATAAATTATTTATCCCGTTTGTCAACCTCTTACTTTCTATGAAATTTATTTTTTTACACCATGAAAATAGCCTTAGATGCTGACATGCATAAAACCTCTGCTGTCAGATATCATAACTACACTGTCTAGGGACAAAAAGCATCACTCTTCATTTACAGCCATTAAAAAGGAGCTACGTACAGTGTGTAATCTGACTAGACGAGCAAATAAAATAAGTAAAATAATATATAATAATAAACCCTTCAGGTGGGACAAACGGCACATTAAATAAAAGGTCAGGAAGCTGGGAAGGCATATTAAATAATTTAACAGCCATGGAAAAGGAGGTGATTACAAGGGTCCTAAAATGTAAAGAATTGTTTTTATGTTTCTGATCCTTATGGTTTGATAAATGGATTGCAATGTGCTTTCATTGTCAAGGTTTTTATGAAAGCTGTGTTATCTACTGTGACACAAAGCTGGCGTACTAAAACCTGTGACTAGTGTTGTATATTTCAGTACCTTAAATACACCTTGTGAAATGTGCTAGAACTAAAAAGAAATGTAGGAGGCCACCCAGTTTTCCAATTGCAGTCACACTGGATTGTGTAGCACAGAAAAGTCGAATCCAAAATGTAATGTAAATTATGCATCCTGATTGTCAAGCCCATATTTCTTATTAAATTGGACTGTGTATGATTTTACCCTGTACTTGCCATAAAAAAAGCGTATTGGTTAAGGTTTGTCTGGTAAGCATAACTCTGTTAGCTCAATCAATGGCCTTTTAAAGGCATCCATGTACAATATTCTGATTTCTTTTTTTTTAGGTATTATTAACAGTTAGTCTGTCTGTGTTTGGTTAAACTAAGAGAGTGTAAATATGAAAAGCTGTTAAACTATTCACTATTGAGCAATCATTTTTGTGTCACTGAGCAAGGCATTTGGCCACAGGCTCCACTTTTTGACTCCAACGTTGACTGTACTCTTCTCTCGGTTCATTTTTTCAGAATGCTGTGAATGCTTCTGGTTTTACTTGGCTGCATTGCTGCTTTTATTGAGGAAATGCACAGTGTTTCTTAAGCACCCTACAGCAAAGTCCCATAAGCAGATTCCAGATTCCATTCATAATGATCTGTGCAAAATGTGAACACCTTTAAAAGAATCAATTTCAAAGATATTTGATGCATAAAGGCCATTCGGAAATGAGATAGATTACAATACATTGTCAATCATTAAATAACTCCAGACAAATGTCATTTTGAAATATTTTTCTTTTTTATTTATTTATTTATTTTTTCCATTTTAGGAAAGGTGTGCTTAGTGCATTAAACAATTCATTAGCTGATAATCATGAAAGTCAGTTAAAAATCTATTGATTTATTCTTTTAATTGATTACATTTTTGTGGTGTGGTTGGATGTTTATCTGAAGAATAAAATTCTGAAATGTATTAGTCCATCCCTGTTTCATTGTTTTGTTTTGTTTTTTGTCACTTCATACCTGTATGACCTTCATTTTTCTGTGCAACATAAATGAAGACATTTTGAGATTTGTCTCATGTTTTATGGTCCATACAATGGAAGTCAATGGTCACCAAAACTGTTTAGTTAACTACGTTCTTTAATATCTTATTTTGTGCAGTAATTCATAAGTCAGTCATGCTGGTTTGGAACAACATAAGAGTGAGTAAATGATAACAGAATTGAATTTTGGGGGGAATTATCCTCTCTCTCTTTTGAGTGAAAGAGAAAGACACTCACAGCTTGTTTTATTTGGATTAAGGCTCTCTGAGATTCTTGGAAATCTGGCTAAGACCATTAGATCTATTTAAATATTTTGGTAAGATTAATTATGTAAAATTATTTATAAGTCCTAATCCAGAAGGCTGGCTCTCTACAGCAGAGCATCCTCCATGTCTACTTGGATTGCAAAGTTTATCTCAGGCCCAATAATTTTCCAAATATCCTCAAGCTATTGTAGTGTGAATTGGAAGAGTGGAAGATCATCTTGGTAATAATGTGGGCAGTGGACATCTGTTTAACATGCAGTCAACACGGTCACATATACCCAGCGCGGCATGAGCCTAAACTGACCCATATGGACACAGTTTTTATAAAAAATAAAAAACTGCTAAAATCTAACAAATACATCTGCTGTGCACTACTCCCCACATCTGCATATTATTATGAATGTGGCTTGACATATGGTGAGGTGTAGGTGTGTTTTATTGCTTCATTTGACAGGTTGCACCCAAGGAGATCTATACTATGTGGAGAAAGCTGTCCATTAGCATTCCCTCGGCAAGAACCTCTAGAAGTACGTGATTTGAAATCTGACGTCTTTGCTAATAGTCCAGGATACAGGTATTTTTCAATCAATCATATGGCTGTATTGCAGAAACTTCCTGTATTAATTCTTTTGATTTAAGATTTTGATTTTAATGGCCAGTTCCCAGAAGGAAATTTTAACTGGAACACTCCTTCAAGTCGTACTTCCGATGTAACATCACTCATTTCTTATAGACAACACTTGGAGGTCTTTATTCCCTGAGCTTTTAAACTACAACGAATTATCCACATAAAAAACAAGGGCTTAGACTGTGATATTTTGTGCAGTTTCATGTTGTCTGGGTTTTTATGGAAGGTTCCCTCAGTACATGTTCTCATGGGACGGAGCAGTTAAGCACCTTCCCCCCCAGAGACTCACATTGGAGGCTCAGACAGACTGACCCCCGCTGTGACCCTCTGACTGTTACACTTCCTACATGCTAGCATTCCACTGCTCCTCTCTCTTCCTTACAAGGCGAGACACAAATTACCTGGTAGACCCACGGCAAAGGAAATGTTCCTCCAGGCATTATTCTTCAAATTTACATTGTGGTAGTCCGGGGAAGTCATCTGGTAGAGACATGGATGCTCAGAAACCAGCAATATTAATTTCTCCTCCATTTTTCCCGTTGTTGTGCTTGTTGACACGTCGTTGTAACAAAATGACAGTTGTGACAGTTGATCGGTGTGGAATTTGCCCCGCCCCTCCTGCACTCTGATTGGTTAGCTGACTAGAAAGTGACAGTGATGAGCGCAGCGTTTTATCCAAAGTTGAACATTCTTCAACTCTCGGCGCGAGAAAAAAACGCCCGAACGCTCAGCGCTCAGCGCGAAAAAGACGCTCAGCGCTCGGCACGCTCCTGGCGTTTTAAAAAACGCGGCGCTCCCATTGAGAACAACTGAAAACACACGCTAGCCGCGGGGAAAAACGCTTTGGTGGACACAGGGCCTTAGAAATAAACCATCTAGTCATTACCCTTTCCCCCCCTCAGTTTCATGCTTAATAAAAAATCATGACATTGTTCTTTTTATACTGGTCAAATGCTGAACACGCTGTTAGTCACTCTGCACGAAAGTGTCTGTCACATGCATTAATGTTAATCTAAATAACTGAAAGCACTTTTGACCCATTGCCTTTCAGAATCAGCTTTATTTGCCAAGTGTGCGCAAACACACAAGGAATTTGTTGTGGTTTTTAAGAAGCTCTTGGTACATACATGCATACATACATACATACATATCTGACATGAGAACAAAAAATATGCATATGTATTTACATAGTACTTGAGAGAGAGGCAATAATTAGAGATGGAGAATGAATTACAGGCATGCATTACAGAACACCGGTAATACTTCCTGTGTTAGCTGTTTACGCTGGAGATGGCATGGGAGAAAAACTGTTTTTATGCCTAGATGTTCTAGTGCACAGAGATCTGTGGCGTCTGCCTGAGGGGAGAAGTGCAAACAAGTTGTGTCCGGGGGGAGAGGGATCTTTGATGATGTTTCCTGCCCGTTTCTTCACTCTGGAGTTGTACAAGTCCTGAAGATTGGGCAGGTGCACACCAATGATCCTTTCTGCTGTCCTAACAGTCTGCTGCAGTCTTCTTTTATCTGATTTGTTGGCTGACCCAAACCAGACAGTTACAGAGGAGCACAGAACCGACTCAATAACAGCTGAGTAAAACTGTGTCATATGCGCCTGTGGCAGGTTGAACTTTTTCAGCTGACGAAGGAAGTACAACCTCTGCTGGGCCTTTTTCACAATGGAGTCAATGTGAGGCACGGAGAGCTGTGTCAGTTTATTCTGAAGTGTATCTGGGATGATGGTGTTGAAAGCGGAGCTGAAGTCCACAAACAAGATCCTTGCATAAGTCCCTGGTTTGTCCAGATGGTGCAGGATGTAGTGCAGTCCCATATTGACTGCATCATCCACAGACCTGTTTGCTCGGTAAGCAAACTGCAGGGGGTCCAGCAAGGGTCCAGTAATGTCCTTCAGGTGGGCCAACACCAGTCTCTCGAATGACTTTATGACCACAGACGTTAAAGCAACAGGCAATCATTAAGTCCTGTGATTTTTGGTTTCTTGGGTACAGGGATGATGGTGGAGCGTTTGAAGCAGGAGGGGACTTCTCACAGCTCCAGTGATCTGTTGAACATCAATGTGAAGATGGATGATAGCTGGACAGCACAGGCTTTGAGGCAGGCTGGAGAGACGCTACTACTGAGTAGCGTCTACCGCTCCTACTGCTAAGCCACACTCTGCAGGATGCATCTTACCTTCACTGATTCCCCTGTGACTGCTGTGCACTCTGTGTTAAGGGTATATACTCTGACAATGAGATGATGCTTTTTTTTTCATACATACAATGACTTTAATTTATGTTTTTAATATATGCATTAAAATTCATTATGATTTTTGGGGGATGGTGTTGTCACCGTGCAACCAACATGTGGAAAATAGTCATTTGTGATATTAATATCGTATTATTTTCTTTTCCCCCTATATATTGCACACTGCATACTCTCATGATTGTGTCATGGTCAGTAATTCTCTTTAAAAAATAATAAAATTCCAAAAAAACGATATTGATAATTCATGATAATTAATAATAAAACATTTTTTTATTTAATTTTATTTGAAAATAATGATTATGAACACATGTATTCATTGTGTACGTGGGAAAAAAATAAGTATTTTTCTTTTTATACTTTTTACGTCAAAAGTTATTACATTTTCAGGTTTAAGTTTTTCAAAACCATATAAAACCAGCTTGACTCCAAAGAGAATAAATCGATGAACTTGGCACGTGTCTTAAAGGGATAGCTCATCCAAAAATGAAAATTAATTTACACACCCTCATGTTGTTTCTTTCTTCTGCTGAACACAAAAGAAGATATTATGAAGAATGTTGGTAACAAAACAGTTGCTTTTATCCATTGACTTCCATTGTATTTTTTCCCCGTACTATGGAAGTCAATGGCTGCCAGCAACAGACTGGTTACCAACTTTTCTCCCCAAAAAATTTCTTCTTTTGTTCTCAACAGAAAAAAAGAAACTCCTACAGGTCTGGGACAACATGAGAGTGAATAAATGATCAAATTTTTTTTCATTTTTGGGTGAACTTTCTCTTTAAATTAGATTGATTTTTTGTTTGTTTGTTTTTTAATGTGGGCACTGTTTGCCATTGACCCCCCCTACAATTTTTCATTGCCTGACTTTGCAGATATTTTCATTGCAGAGCCAATAATACTACAGTGGTTGATGGAGTTTATGTGTGAGAGATTACATGCCTTTATACAGTACATCAGCTGTGTTAGTATTAGATCAGGATTAGTGCTATAAACTGGGCCACTTGTTAGCATAGAAGAGTGGCAGTCATATTCGACCCGGCACTTAGAATAACAGGATTAAGATGCCATGTAATTCCAGGACTCCAGAGAGAGAGAGGGAAAACGATACCATCACACGTTTCTAAAATATATCTGTGTTAATGTTTTCTGGTGTGGCTTCAAGGTAGCTATAGAAGCTTCCCAGAGTTTATGCAGTTAGCCTTTAGCACTTGGATTGTTATTCCAACAAATCTTAGCACTGTGCTTTCCACGAACCACGAAAAGATTTTGATCTATAGTCAGATTAGATCAACAATGGCAAACAGTCAACAGTAGATCAGCCTGTCATCAATCCGTTAGCTGGAAATCTTTGTTAATCTAGTGGCCTGAGGAAACATTTAAAACGTGCCAAATCATTTACAGATGCGACAAAGTTTAAAGAACCTAAAGTCCAGAGGTGTCAGAGTCATGAACATCAGTCAACAGAAAGCTCAGTAATCGAACAGCTCTTTGGGAATTTAATCAAAGCAGTAGGAGGTGTTCTCTCGAACTGAATTGTTGTGTTGATGCCCTTGACAATGCTCCCGCAGCTATTTCACCCGCTTTACAAACTCAATAATGACTCTCTGGGTTTTGCACAAGCCAGACAATTGTCTCTGTAGACCACCTGTGGATTTCTTGGGAACGTATGCAGCCCAGCTAGTCTGCATATCCCCAGGGCTACAAAAGATACACAACAAATCTTCCTGAGACAATGTTTTCATTCGCTTTTGACTTTATTAGCTGCAGTATTAGCTGTTTTATCCGCTGCATTATAGACATTACTGTACCTTAATACAGATGGTATTTCATAATGTTCCCATGACGTTAAAGCTCAGGTTTAGTGCAGCCAGAAATCAGGCCACAGAAACTGGAACGCCTGGGAACATTTATAAATATTAACAGACACTTACAGAAGTTCATGTTCTTCAGTACTTTTACTGATCCTTTTTATGTAATTGTTTGTAATTTACATAATCATTTTTTAATAATAATTTTCTTAATTCCAGTAACTTAAATGCTTGGGAAAATTAGTAAAACTTTAGATAGCAGTGTGCATGTCAAATATATTACACATTAAAATAAAAAAAACAACAACAAAAAATTACATATTAACACAGCTACGGAAATTCATGTTCTTCATTACTTTTATTAAGTGTTTGGAAGTGATTTCAGAACATGTAAAAACATTAACAGACAGTTACAAAAAGTCATGTTCTTCATAACATTTATTAAGCACTATTTTGTAATTATCTATAATTTACTGTTATTATTTTTTTAACAGTTCTTTTCTTTATTCTAGAAAAGGAGTACTACACTTTATATTGCAGTGTACATGTTACATGTAAAAAATGTAAAAAAAAAAAAAATACATGTAAAAAGAAAAGTATATATTTTTAAATGTATGTATTTATTTTATTAATATTTTTAATTTATTTTAGTTTTATTTATTTAGTTAGTTTTTTTAGTTACTATTTTCTTAACACATTATTTAGTTGATCTGCCAAAGCTTTGACATTTTTACACACACACACACACACACAAAAACTGAATTAAAAATGTAAAATAACTTTTTTAAAATTCAGAGCTAGTAAATTATACGCCTTTACACACACAAAAGATGTAAAGATATCTTATATATATCATATATATAATATTTTATATATGAAAATTGACTTTAAACAGAACACACACTGTAAACTGCAGAAATAGTAGGCATAGTCTGATACTATTTTAAAAATAGCCAATGTCCATGGTGCAGTGTGTGATTAAATAAGAACATGGATTAAATAAATGAGTAACATGAACTTAAGTAATTGTGTGTTAATATGTAGTCTTCTGGTTTTCTTAATTATATTAATTTGTAACATGTCTTAGATTAATGTCTTGCATATCTAACCCGGTTGTTCAGTGGATTGTTTATTTTCCATAATAGTAATAAGCGTAGTGTACTTTTATTCCAAACACTAGTTAGGCAGTTTATGTTGACATGCACTAGAGTGACTTCAGGACTACAGGGGCAACTGAGGCCCATGGAAACAGGTCACTATGGTGACCGCTGGTAGTTATGGCAACCTGACTCTGCATGGGGGTGTGATGGAAGTGGCCTAACCATGAGAGCTCGTATTACAGTGTTTAGACTGTTTTGAGTTTTATATCAAATCAAATGGATAACTTAATCATTCTATTGACTCAGTTAGTTGATTGTTTGAGTCTTGGACCTGAATGAGAGACTATGAGAATTCTGCCCCTGAAGGAAATACAGCCCTAGTGCCCTAATAGAATCAAGAAACTTTAATGTAAGATATTTTGTAATGGATTATTAAATGCATTACATGTTAATGCAAAGGATGCAGCAAATCAATTCAAAGGCTAAAGGTCATACAGTGTCACTTTGTTGATCTGTTGTTGCTGATCAGTGAGACGATGAAAGCAGTAAAGCGTATCTTCTGTGACGAAAAGAGTGGGAGAGAAGGACAATGAATGCTGTGGAAGCTATAAATGTGGAAAGGAATGGAATCTTGAGTCTAGTGGAATGTTCAATGAGTTTGTGTTTATAATAACTTTGGAATTCACTTATAGAGGATCTTCTGATTAATGCTAACAGGGGCCACGTACACACTATAAAGTTTCAGGAGTGACAACCGCATTGAAATACTGGAGTGAAATCCCTAAATTACAGTTTTGTGTCTGTACGGAACAGAATTCACTCTGGACATTGATTGACACAGTTTTAACAATAACGTGTTGCCGTCTTGTGCGTTTGGTATCCGCTATTCTGATAAAAGTAATATTACAGTGACCAAAGACTCGTTATATTTAGCGATTTGAACTAAACCACTGTGAAAAGAGCCATCGTGTTTGGAAGGCAGAATGCGCTCTAGAAGGGTTGCCATGTCCACTTATTATAAGCAATGCGTATTAAGCATCTTTGGGTTTGTTGTTTAGGCTCGGCTCGGGTCACAAAGAGATCCATTTTATGGAGATAATAGGTGCAGGTCGTAATATTACAATATTTGGCTTATCTCCAAGAAGACACATTTGGATCTTATTTGCCATTTTATAGCAATATCTGGCAACATTTCTTGCACCACAACTCTGATAGGCTACACCTTTGAGTTTGTCATTAATAACTAGTTGTTCAGTTCGGTTCCATACGCACAGCATAGAATTCCTGTAATTGCTGTTGTCACTACCTGCATTTTCGGGGGTCAATTCAGTGGTAGAATGCAGTTGTCACTCCCGTAAATTACTGAACTGTGCGTGCACTAAGGTAAACTGTCAACCGAATTTAGCTGCGAGGTGCAGCTCCCGTCTGAGAACAGATTTCTTTCTCTTTCCTTCTTTCTTTCTCTCTGCAACTTAAATAAATGTATGTATTTAGCAGACGCTTAAAAGCGACTTACAGTGCATTCAGGCTATACATTTTTTATCAGTGTGTTCCCGGGGAATTGAACCCACGACCTTTGTGTTGCTAACGCAATGCTCTACAATATTCTCCTGGTGCTTGCCATTGGCTGCACTCACATAAACACCAACAAAACCTTCAGTCAGTGCACAATGTTACAAGGAATTATTATTTTTTTTTTATCAAACATAAAAGTGTGGTATTTAATTACATTGAATAACACACACATACCAATAATAAGTCAAAACATTGCTAAATTTGGCTGAAGTGGTAAATGAGGAGCCATTTGGGAGCCAAAAGAACCGGTTCTTACTGCTTGCTTGAGCCAAATGATCACTAATTTATTTATTTATTTGTTTATTTGTTTGTTTGTTTGTTTTTAATGTAAAAATGCATTGTTTTCTGTAAAAAATCATTATGTCTATGGAAAGACCCCATAAAACATGGAAACATATCAGTGTGTGTGTTTTAGGGTGGATATTAAAAGCGACTTACAGTGCATTCAGGCTATACATTTTTTATCAGTGTGTTCCCGGGGAATTGAACCCACGACCTTTGTGTTGCTAACGCAATGCTCTACCACTGTGCCACGGGAACACCAATTAACAGCTTAATACAAGACAGAATAATATGCTGATTTTAGCCATGTGCACTCCATTTACTGTCTGAATTTTGCTTTGTTGTGTATAAACCTGTCAGCAAGCAGACTGTATATGATGGCAATATTCTCCTGGTGCTTGCCATTGGCTGCACTCATATAAACACCAACAGAACCTTCAGTCAGTGCACAATGTTACAAGGAATTTTTTCTTTTTTTTATCAAACATAAAAGTGTGGTATTTAATTACATTGAATAACACACATACCAATAATAAGTCAAAACATTGCTAAAATTGGCTGAAGTGGTAAATGAGGAGCCATTTGGGAGCCAAAAGAACCGGTTCTTACTGCTGAGCTGAGCCAAATGATCACTAATTTATTTATTTATTTGTTTATTTGTTTGTTTGTTTGTTTTTAATGTAAAAATGCATTGTTTTCTGTAAAAAATCATTATGTCTATGGAAAGACCCCATAAAACATGGAAACATATCAGTGTGTGTGTTTTAGGGTGGATATTGAACTTTGGGACACCTGAAGTGGTTTCACATTTAGGAAATTTTGGTTAGTTCCTAAAAGTCATAAAAAATATTTGGCTGCCATTTTCAAACAAAAAAAAGAAAAAGATTTGAATCAAAAAAGTTATGTATTGTTTACATATATATATATATAGAATCGGCTAAAAACACATCTCTTCCATCTTTATTTGACCCTCTAACTCTAGCACTCTCTATTCTAATTCTATTCTTAAAAAAAAAAAAACTTGCCCCTTTTTCTATTCTATCTGTTTTGTTTTTATTTATTATAGAATTTTTTAAAAACTTGCTACGTGTACTGCGTTAAGCTAACTGAGACTTGTTATAGACACTTGCATATCATTGCTCTCTTGTTGATTTTGATTGCTTCCATTGTTCTCATTTGTAAGTCGCTTGGGATAAAAGCGTCTAAATGACTAAATGTAATGTGTGTGTGTGTATATATATATATATATATATATATATATATAATATTATATTATTACTATTTTTATTTATTTTCAGATTTCATGTTAGCCTGGATGTCGTTCCACACCCCTCGCTAAACATGGAAAATGTATTGTTTTATTTCAAAACAGTCAACCTAAATACTATTTGTTCTTATTCAGGGACTATTATTGACAAAACCTCAGATGTCAGAATAGATATACAGTAAACACACCAGACTTAGTCATACCCCCTTATGAGAGATGGTCATGTAGATGTTGCAGGTTATTTTCATTCACTGTCTCATGACAGTAGGTTGTGCAAACTACCATGAGGTGATAGAGACACAAATGTAGGATACTGTGATTGAGTGTTTAGAAATGCACATGACAGAAACTAAGTGAGCAACACGTGTTTCTTTTTTTTTTAGTGATTTCAGTGTTAGATATCCTCACACTGGGCACCACTGAATGTAGTGATTTGAGATTGAGATTTTAAGTTTCAAGTTGGCACCTTTCAGATCCAGCGTTTTGATTGGCCGATACTGTCGGAGGTGGCCATGGTATGCCCCCTCTCTGGCATGAGGTCTATTAGCATAGCTCTTTAAGTTTTTTCTTATGTGTAATTTACTTTCCAAACCAATTGCAGATTAACCTACACATTGTGCTGAAAATATGAAGACCAGACATCAATGGGTAATGCTGAACATTGACCCATGCATTCATATATACAATATATACCTTTAATAGGTAAGGTTGCATACATTGTTGTGTCACAAACAGCACTCATTAAGTATATACAGTTCTGTAAATGGATATGAATAATTTTTAATCAATATTGTGTCCATTTTGTGTGAATGCATGTGAAGATGTGTCCTTCCCTTGTGGCTTCAGCCACAAGGCAAAACCAGTTTGGTCAGTCTAAGTAAGGTTGTCAGTGGTCGTTCACATCTATAAATGGTCATCTATAGAATGAAGGACTGTGATCAGCGAAAGAGCACATGGTGATTGGATCAGTCTTTGATCAATGGAATGCTGACGTCTTCATACCTGCCTTCCTGAAATGATAAGGGAGAACAAAGCAGTTCCTGCATGGGGGTTAATGTATGTTAATGTTACCCCCTTCTCACAAGAAGTAGTGTTGTTTATCGGCACAAGCATCTTTTGTTGTCCACAGAGCCTGATCTAATCAGAATGAATGAGGGTTTCCATCTTGCTGATGTTCACTACACTTTTTATGTGTGCTGTGTGTGTGTCGTTGACATGTTTTATGCCATGCAGCTGGTCTGCAGTCAGCTGAGTGGGTAATTACTGTACACATGACTTCATGCTGTCAACATGCCGTTTAAAGCAGTTACAGTATATACTTTACGTTTTAACACTGAAAGCTCTGTTATTATTTGCAATAGATATAAGATCATATCACTTGCAAAAAAAGTTATATTTTGCCATCACACTGTTCACTGTTAAAATAGTTCAAGGTGACTCAACTGAATGTTTTAGTAAAAAGCTGTACAGCCTTTTTAGATGCATTTTTCAAAAACACCATCTAATTCAAACAAACTTGTTTTGACGTAAGTTCAGACAACAGGTCAGAAGGTGTGCCACTAAGTTCAGTATGTAGACAACTGTACTTTGTATTATAACAAATCCATGTTGACTTAACTCAAAAATATTTTAATTACTAGGGTGTTGATGGTTGCAGATCAACTCTTGGGTACATTTTTTGTTTCTTCCCATCATGTCAGCACATGACCGGACTTAAAATTGTGAGTTATTTGTTTGTTCTGGTTGAAATGTTCAGTAATTATTATATTAAATAGCCTAAAACTTCTATAGTCTCTCTTTTTGTAGTTCAGTCAACTTTTGAATAGAGTTTGTCTAACATAATGGAGTGTATTTTTTTTTTAAACGTTACATAAAATTGTGTTTTAAGGCCAATTCACACTCCATTGACAGATGACGACAAACGGCAACAAGACACGTTCGTCTAGTTTTGTCTGATTGGTGTATTACCCCTGTCAGTGTCTGTTGCCATTGGTTGTCACTTGTTTTTGCCAACTAAACATCTTGAATTGGTGTTTGTCGGGTCTTGGAATGTCTGGGAAAGTGACACTTTACTCGGTCGTTTGTCGACATTGGTCTGTGTCTGTTGGTGTGATGTGAATTGGCCTTTATTAAACTTAAAACATCCTAAGCATAAGAGAATAAAAGGTAGATGGCAGAGTTGCTAAGCTCAGACTGGACAGTAACTTTTTTTTAAGGAGGGTTTAGCAATTTATTTGCAATGTAAACGGAATCGTTGCAAAACACCATTTACTCTACATAATATAATTGGTTGCTGTGTATCTAAAAGTAAGTTTTGAATATGGTGATATGTTAGTGATAATTGAGAGTTGCAGCAGATGTGACTTCATGTTTGCAACTTATATTTCAGTCTGTTCTTCACACAAAGTTAACATATGACTTCATATGAAAAAATATATGCTGTTTTATTTTTGTTGTTTAATTTGGAATCTGTTTTTATTGTATGGAGGAGAGCAACATGAATATTCTTCTAAGCTTCTTTTGTGTTTCACATTATAAAATACGTCATATGGCTTGGAACAATGTGAAGATGAATAAAAAAAAACATCTCACTGTAAAACTATATATATATATTATACTCCATAAACGTCTCTTGCTTTATTATAACCATTATCCCATTCTCATCTATTTATAGTGCCTTAAAGGGATAGTTCACCCAAAAATGAAAATTTGATGTTTATCTGCTTACCCCCAGGGCATCCAAGATGTAGGTGTCTTTGTTTCTTCAGTAGAACACAAACGAAGATTTTTAACTCAAACCGTTGCAGTCTGTCAGTCATATAATGGAAGTAAATGGGAATCACGGCTTTGAGAGTAAAAAAAAAACATACACAAACAAAACCAAATCAAAGCCTGCGGCTCGTGACGATACATTGAGGTCTTAAGACACGAAACGATCGGTCTGTGCAAGAAACTGAACAGTATTTATATATTTTTTTACCTCTGATGAACTGAACTGTCCTGAGCGCGTCCTCGACAGCCGGCGCGTGACGCATCTTCTTCTTCTT
>NW_015662588.1:59457-60972 GCF_001515625.1 Sinocyclocheilus rhinocerous
GGCTCGTGACGATACATTGATGTGTAAAGACACGAAACAATCGTTCTGTGCAAGAAACTGAACATTGGACCATTGCCACTCCTAATTGAGATTGTAGATAGAGTGTCAATGGTCCATTTGAGAGATAGGTGTCGGTAATGCACTTATAAGGCTGCGATCCGCCGTAAAGCAAGAAGAAGAAGAAGACGCGTCAGGCGCCGGCTGGTGAGAACGTGCTCAGGACAGTTCGGGTATTGCGGTGAATCAGAGGTAAAAAAACTATATAAATACTGTTCAGTTTCTTGCACAGACCGATCATCTCGTGTCTTTACACATCAGTGTATCGTCACGAGCCGCAGGGTTTAATTTGGTTTTGTTTGTGTATGTTTTTTTGACTCTCAAAGCCGTGATTCCCATTCACTTCCATTATAAGACTGAGATAAACATCAAATTTTCATTTTTGGGTGAACTATCCCTTTAAACATTTTTATGTTGCTGAAAGAACTCTTTTATGTTACATTTATTTAATCAAATGTAAAACGGTAAAAAAAAATAATAATAACTATAATAATATATTTTAAATGTAATTTATTCCTGTGATGAAAATCATGAGACAATGATCCTTCAAAAATGACTCTTGATTTGATTTGATATGATTTGGTGAACACTTATTATTCATTATTGGTGCTCAATTATTAACAAGGGTTCTTATTAATTTTGAAAACAGTTTTTGTGAGAATATTTTTTTTTGTGTGTGTCTAAACAGTTTTTGTGGTAACAGTTTCTGTGTATATTTTTGTGGAAACCGCAATACTTTTTTTCAGGATTCTATGAACAAATTTGAATAGTAATGGTAATGTTTTAATAATAAGAAGAAATGTTTCTTGAGCAGCAAATCAGCATGATTTCTGAAGGATTTTAAATTGTAATAACATTTCACAATTTTATGGCATTTACTGTGTGCATTTACATCCACCAAGTAATTTCTCTACCAATACCGAGCCAATTATTCAGAATTCTGATGCCAATAAGTATAGTTTGGTTTTCTTAAGGAACAAAAAAAACCTTTCATTTGGTACATTAATATAAAATTAAAGGTTAAAATGTACAAACTAACATCAGAGCCCAAACTATTCTATTCAACTGCTATTAATTTTCAGATATAATAATCACACTCAAATGTTTGTAAACTACTCCGTTTCACATAAGGTTTTTACATAAACCCCTCTCTAGTATTTTTATATCTAATAACCAACAGTGAACACTGGATAAGACTTGCAAGGTAAATGCCATGTTAAGTGACATTTATCAAAAGCTGTTTCATTGACGTCTTTCTGCTGTGGAAACACTGATCGAATGATTACACGAGAGCTGATACACTCTAAAAAAATGCTGGGTTAAATACAACCCAGCGCTGGGTGAAATATGGACAAACCCAGCAATTGGGTTGTTTTGACCCAGCGGTTGAGTGAAATGTTTAACCCAACCTTCTGGGTAGTAACCCAACCGCTGGGTCAAAACAACCCAATAGCTGGG
>NW_015662588.1:64208-70893 GCF_001515625.1 Sinocyclocheilus rhinocerous
ATAGTAGACGCATGTGCGGAAGCGATCTGTCGCGCGTATACGTCACTCATTATTTACACAGTGCAGAGAGATTGCAGACGTGTTCACTGGCACTGCGATGATCTAAAGATATTTAGAAGTACAGGTCATCACAATGGAAGACGATTTTGATATATCATCAGACAACGTGGAATTTTTATTTGACGTCACGCGCCGGATGTTGTGAAGATGCTCAGGACAGTTCGGACATTGCGATGGATCAGAGGTAAAAAATGATATAAATACTGTTCAGTTTCTTGCACAGACCGATCGTTTCGTGTTTTAAGACCTCAATGTATCGTCACGAGCCGCAGGCTTTGATTTGGTTTTGTTTGTGTATGTTTTTTTTTTACTCTCAAAGCCGTGATTCCCATTTACTTCCGTTATATGACTGACAGACTGCAACGGTTTGAGTTAAAAATCTTTGTTTGTGTTCTACTGAAGAAACAAAGTCACCTACATCTTGGATGCCCTGGGGGTAAGCAGATAAACATCACATTTTCATTTTTGGGTGAACTATCCCTTTAAAGGAAATCACATAATTGTAATTTAGTCAATGTAATGCAATATCTTTCTCCAAGTCATCAGATACTGGATTTGGATTCTCCACATTCATTTGTGGAGTCCAGATGGAGCATTTTCAGGAATGGCTTGCCTTTACATGCTCCTAGATGGTGGACCTGTATTTTCTGTTCCATTTCCCTTTTTTTTCGCAATAAAAAAGCAAAAATGCAAAACTATTCTATACAAGTATATTGAAATATGAGTTCATATTACTGAGGGAGAAATGCTGGTGCATGAAAAGGTGGGTGTATTTTTCTCAGCCAATCATCATGTGGCTGCTTTTGTCACCCATTAACATAGAACTGTATGTTCCTGTGTGACTTCCTCTGGGAAGACTGTGTTCCCGATTGCTTTTCACAAAACTGCATGTGCTCAGAAGAGCTTTCTGGCATTTGCAGACACCTGTATCTGTTATCTCTGAGGTCATGAGAGACACTTGGAGCCAGAATCTCCCTCCATATGAGAGAATTGTGCATTATGTACATTAAATGTACAGCGACCCCCAGAAAGAATGCAGACATTTCAAATACATTAAAATGATGAATGTCACTGCATTAGATACACACGATCATGTGGTGACATTAGCTCTGAGAAAAGCTCTAGCATCATTTGTTCGCAGATGCCACTTGGTTTGATATTTTGTGTCTAATGCAATGAAATTCATACATTAAGTGTGACTTAAGTGCCCAAATACTTTTGTAACCACTTTTTAATATATCAACATATAATATAACAACATTCCTTCATGCAAGTTTAGTACAGATGCAAGGAATTTAAAATAATCCCACACAATATACAATGCACATAAATGGGTATGTGTCATAGTGTTTGTGCATTATCAAAGTCTTACATGAATGTGTGGATAATATTTACTAGCAAATAAGAAAAATATGAACAGTATATAAATGATATGTTTTTGTGATTCCCTGTGCCTGATATTAACCCTGTTTAGAGGGAGGTCATGCTTTTACACTCTCTACACTGGTGCTTCTCAAGTGGCTTTCCTATATACTTAGATTTTACATTTTGTGTCTTAGTATTACACTCTAAAAAATGCTGGGTTAAATACAACCCAGTGCTGCATTTATAAATTTGTACCAAAATATACCTTGTTTTATCCTTAATGTCCTTAAATAAGCCTATTTATTCTACTATCACAACTATGCACAATTATATTATAAGTTGCTTTCTTTGCATTTAACATTATCATTTTTTCCTTCCCGTCCCCACCAGAACAGATCTGTGAGCCTTTTTTGGGTTGTGACTCTCCAGAGAACCACTGCTTTCCACCACAAATGTCGGAACGGTTTGGGTTTGGCTGAAGATCTCTGAAAACAAAGTGAGAAATGTGTGTTTTTCATCAGGTAATTTATCCCGACAGCCAGCAGTAAAACTGAGAAAGCTGGAAGGAGGAGAAGATAAGTAGGGGTATAAAGCATACGGTTATAGCCAAAAGCTATTTTTATCAGCAGCAGGGTGAGACAGTGGCGTCTGTGTGGGATAATGATGGGCCTTATACTAATCAACATACTGTATCTTATCAGAGGTTTCTGAGTTTGTATGCAGCATATCAAAATGCTGTAATATTTAGGCCACACAAATATATATATATATATATATATATTATAGTGTTTTATTATATAATTATATTTTCTTTCATTTTCATTTATTTATTTATAAATATGCTATTCCTTATAAGCTAGCCAGACAGTCTAAAGTTACAAAGTTTTCTAAACATGTGAATTTATAATGGACTTTATACTTTGGTCAGTAATAAAAAACTAGCAGAGAAATGAACAACAGGGATGTACTTTTATCTGTTTATTAATAAAAGATTCATCATGTTAAGATTTGGCAGTTGCTTCTCTGCATATGTCAGCTTTTCTAAAGTTAAGAAGCATGAACCAGATGAAAACAGGAAAAACAAACCCAAACGTAAACAGATTTGTTATAACCTCTGGCACATGCAGGCTGCCTAAACAGTGACTTTAGCAGATGGTCTATAAAGGACTGGAGACACTACAGGAGAAGACATAAAATAAAAGTAACACAAAACAAATCTTACATTGTTTCTTTTTTCCTCCCTCCTTCTCCTCAGGTTTTTTCCTAACGGAAAAGCTCAAAATTACTTGTAATACAGTGCACAAGTCATATGGACCACTTTTAGCATGCCTTTTAAGCTCTTTTTGTAACTTGACAGTCCTTGGTCACCATTCATTGTATGGAAAAGAGCAGCATGAACATTCTGCTAAACATCTTGTTTTGTGTTCCACAGAAATGCTGAACTGTTCCTTTAACTCTGCATTATGCAATAGTACCATTTCATCAAACATACAGTTTTAATTTTAGATACATATTCAGCTGGTGTAATGTAGAAGCAAAGAGCATACTTAGGCAGACTGGGAAGGGAGGGAGTCGGGTTACAGTGTGTAAATTTGTCGGTCATTAGCTAGGCGTGCTGTGCAAACGCGGCTCAGGCGAGATTAAACCGGATTTAGGGGACTGCAGCACCTCTCATGTGGGTGATTTCCCAAGAGAAGCTGCCCTTCAGACATGTGTCAGAAATCAAGCAGCATTATATCTGACTACTTTGTTAATGGATTTCACAACGGTGTGTAAGAACCTGCCAAGAACAATTATAGGATTAATTCATACCAAAATGAAAAATTCTCTTTGAAACCTGTTTGACCTTAATGCACGGTTCACTCGTTTTCATGCAAAGTATGCAAAAGCACCATAAAAGGATCATATAAGTGGTCCACCTGGTGCAATATATTGTATCAAAGTCACTTTGAAAGAAGTCTCTTCAATCTGCAGCAATATTTGCAATGCCTCCAGACAGTCATTTCAGGCATGCAAGATCAAATTCTATATGTGACCCTGGACCACAAAATCAGTCATAAGGGTCAATTTTTCAAAATTGAGATTTATACATCATATGAGAGCTGCTGAATAAATAAGCTTTCCATTGATGTGTGGTTTGTTAGGATAGGACGATATTTGGCCGAGATACAACTATTTGAAAATCTGGAATCTGAGGGTGCAAAAAAATCGAAATATTGAGAAAATCGCCTTTAAAGATTGAATGTAGGAATCCTGAAATCTCAAAAACTGCTTGCCACACTCACATTTAAATAATATGTTCAAATTAGCAACAAAACTTGAAATGAACCGTCCCATAAATGTTGTTTCTTATGCTTAAATAGCATTAAAATCAGCTTATTTCCGGCTGGACTAGCATGTGAATTTATCTCTTCCTCGTTACTAGTTATAACACGAAATAAACATAAATGAACATCAGAAGGAAACGTTATGTTGTTTCAACCACGGAAAGATGTCAATACACGCCATTTTTTCAGTTCCATCTATGTTAATCTACTTCGTCTTCTTCTTCTTCTTCTTTGATGTTTTATGGCGGTTGGCAAAGATGTTAATCTACTACTAAAGGCCCGTTCACACCAAGAATGATAACTAAGATAACTATATTAGCGTCCACACCAGTGGATGATATCATCTGATTATTCTCGAGCTCGAGGGTGTCAAAGTTTTTATGGTTCATCAGCTGGAAAAAAATCATTCTGAAAGTGATTTCAACGATATCGTTTCTCTGTGCCTTTATCGTTATAGCTGTGGTGTGGACTCTGCTATTCTTTAATATTGAGAATGATTTTTAGAACTATATCTTCTTTATTATTATCTTTTATAGCCATCGTCCTTGGTGTGAACAGGCCTTTACCAGAGGTTGTCTTACATTTGGGAGATGAGAGGGTCTGTTTTGGAGAAAGCATGACGGTCAACTTGGATCACATGTACCTTGATAACCAATCACATTATAGCGTTGACGCCATTGAATTTCAGTCAGAGTTGTGCGACACTCAGTCGTCGTTTAAGGATACCAAAGGAAAAAATGAGAAGTGCCGTAAGCTGAATCTCACCTGTCGCAAAAAGTTAGTGACTTCTCTTATAAAACAATTTTTTTTTTCCCGGTGTAAACTCTAAAAATAGCTAAATCCAAAGCTATTGTTTAGTGTAAAACATGTTGAAGATTAGCCGATAGGCTGTCGATTCGTTAAATGATAAGCTGTTTTCTCTAAATAGCTGTTTATTCAGCTTAGTGAAGCCTCTCCTCCATTGACATCCATTCAAACAAAACGGCCTCTGGTTTCCTTCCCTGCGTACCGCCAAAGCAGAAGCGTTAGCATTAGTCGGTTTTTTTTTTGGCAAAAGGTTGCAGGCTTGCCTTCCAGTGGATTTGCCTTTTATGGCAGGCAGAATTGACATATAAACCTATGGTTTGACTATATATATATATATTGGATAGTTACAATTGTATTTTGACGAGACATTTACATAATTTGATTAGTCAGAGTAGTAATTAAAGATATTATGCAATTATAATTGGACTAGTAAATCTGATTAGAGATATCTCTAAATACTTTATGACTAGTCAAAACTCCATTTAAGATATCTGTAATTACTTCATAGATATCTTCAATAGACGCTTAACATATATGCAAAGGTAATTAGAGATATCTCTATTTAAGTTTCGACTAGTCACAGTTATATTTTAAGATATCTGTATTGTACCTGCTCCTAGTTGAATCTGCTGTTGTGTGACGTACCGTGAGACTAAATTTACTCAGCTCCTCCCCCCTACACCAGAGCCCCTAACCTCCCTCCCCTGCCAAATGCTTAGCGCTACCTGTTAACAACAGTCTGCTTTTGTTGTCACGGAGAGAAATGCTACTGGATGAAATACTGCAGGGGTTATTAAATAATATCTGAATGCATTTATATGGTAAAAGGTCTCCCGCATGCATGTATGTAGCGCTGTGTGAATTTAAATCATGCCGCAAAATGGACAAACTGGAATGTTATGTTCTGTAAAGAGAACTGCAAATTGCTCGTCTGAATTAATTTATTATATTTTTAAAAGACATGTGAAGAACAATGGAAATATACACCAAAACATGAAAAATAGTAAAAATAAATAAATAAATAAACGAGTGATGGACAAGAATAATGCTTCAGATTTAAAGGCAGAGTAAGTGATTTCTGGTAGCCAATGTTGATATTTGAAATCACCAAAACAAACACGCCTATTGAGAAGAAACAAAGCAACCTCGGCGTCCGATCGCAGGCCTCCGCTCCTTGAGTTCTCTCCAGCGCTGGAAAGCTGATCCGATATTTACACGGGTCCTACTTCTTGCCTTATCGTTCCGCAGGCTACAAGTTTGTTTTGCGATTCGGCCCGAATCAGTTTTCTAAAGTGTTTTTGAAAAATCACATACCCTGCCTTTAAGACAGACCCAGTCAAAAAAGTTGAAGGCTGATTTTAAAAACATTACAAGGTAATACAAGTTTAGCTGGCATTAACATGTACTGATGATATTGATTAGTACATTACATTGTGTGTAGATTGAGTGTTTTCTGCATACCTTATGTCACTTTTACACGTGCACCAGCTACATTTTTATTTTGAATTACTTGGGTATACGGCAGTTTAAAATAAACTTTATTACGCAATTCTTAGACAAAATGGCGGAAGACAAGTTTCCAGGATAGGATTGGTTAATAAAATGTTTCAGGTGGGGCTTAACAAAGGTGTATTTGCATGCACATTTTTGATATCTATAAAGGAATTTTGACTTGTCACATTGTAAAGTCTAGGTATCTATACATTGAAAGTCCTCCCAGTATGGCAAGCCGTTTTAGCTTAAAATACTCCCAGTCACAAAGCTAAATGCAGATCTCCAAAGAAAGATCTCCCTAGTCAAAATCAGATCGAGATGTCCATAATTAAATTGCAGATATATTTAAATTAGTTTTGACTAGGAAGAATTCCAGTTATGCATATCTTTTATTAAGTTTTGCTTAAAAATAAAGTTCAAGATATCTAGGCTACTCTTGTAATTTGACTAGTAGCCTATTTTCAGATATCTAATAATGTATTTTGGATATCTTAAAAAAATTATGAATTAAAGATATCTTAAATTTGATTATGACTAGTCAAACGCGAGTTAGAGATGTCTCGAATTATAATTTTTACTAGTGGTAATTCAGTTAGAGATATCTCTAATTTAATTATCACTAGTAAAATTGT
>NW_015662588.1:71027-106544 GCF_001515625.1 Sinocyclocheilus rhinocerous
AATTATAATTTTTACTAGTGGTAATTCAGTTAGAGATATCTCTAGTTTAATTAGCACTAGTAAAATTGTAATTTGATATATCTCTAATTAGAATTATGCCTCGTACAGAATCAAATATAGATATCTTTAATTACAATTTCTACCAGTCAAAACTCATTTGTAGATATCAGAAAATATTTTCCAATGGAAGTCAATGGAAGAATAGGCTATAACTAGTCATAATAGCATTGCAGATATCTTAATTCCAATTACGACGAGTCAAAACTTGCAGAATAGATATCTGGAATTGGACTTTCTGTACTAGTCATAATTTAGTTTTGACTAGTCAAAAGGGGTATTTAATGCTAAACGGCTTGCCATATGCCTTTACTCTGTCTCCTGTCTAGTTCATCGGATAAAACGCCTGTTTCGGTGTTATGATTGGTCAGCTCACCTGTCAATCAAACTCCCGGTGAGGGTGAATTGGCCAATAGAGGCGGGACTTATTCTGTCATATTGCGCGTTGCACTTTCTCCCATTCACACAGTAATATGAGTGCACCTTATTTCTAAAGACTTAGATTTGTTCACATATAAGTCATGTGATAGTTTTGTCAAACCAAAATTTAAAGGAATATTCTGTGTTCAATACAATAGTAAATTTAAGCTCTGTTGGCTGCATTTGGCATAATGTTGATTACCACAAAAATAGTTTTGACTCATCCCTTGTTTTCTTGCAAAAATCAAGCACTTACAATGCAAATAGGGCCAGTTTCTGAAGGGTTTGAAAGCAGAAATGAGCAGCTTATAACTGTGTTTGTATTATTTGAGCTGAATGGCATTTAAAATATAATATTTTCCTGTGTTTTAGGGTTTATGGTATTGTATTGTCATGATGATAATGTTGTAGAATTGGACATACACTGAAAAAATGGTCAAATATAAACGTACTGGTTGTATTCAGCTAAAAAAAAAAAGATTCAAAACTGATAGTTTAATTCATGAATCATTTATGTTTGGATTTTATTACATTTTCCTAATAAATAATAATAATAATACCATATTCACACAAATCTCAACTGCTTGATTGTTTATATATTATAAACAATTGTCACAGAGTGTAAACTATCATCAGCTCTAATCTGCTAATTGCAACTAAGGCATGAAGATTTGATAAACATACATCATGATTTTCTGTAAAGTGGCTTTGGAACAATGTGCAATGTGAAAAGTGCTAGACAGATAAAATCGACTAATAGTCCCAGTCCAGAAAGGAGAGCAGAAGGTTTTCACAATGATCAAGCACGCCTTACTTAGTTGCCATGATTCAGCAGTTTTATTCATCTGTGTGCCATTAAATCTCACCACATGTCTGTTTCTGCTGTCTGGACTGTCTCCAAGGAAGAAAAGCATAGCTGAATGGATCTGTAGCGTGACCTGACAAGAACATTTCCAACACCTAAACTGAGTTTAGAATGAACCTTTATTCTGTAATAAGCTGCATTCCATCATTTCAATGCAGACGATTCAAAATAATAGCTTGGATATCCATTGATTCAGCTCAGTAAGGGTGACTCAGCATTTTACATTGTCTGCCCTCAGAAGAACTCCACACAGAGGACTCTTTGCATTTACATGCAAAACTATTCTTTTGAGATGCTTTTATCCTAAACTTACAGTACGTTCAAATACTGCAATGCTACCATACCAAATTTCAGTTCAGAATGACTTTCTATTTATAATCACGTGCCGTTTGGGAATCTCGAACACATGTAGACCAACAACCACATTCACCACATGCTGTCCAGGGAACATATATTCACATATTCTTATATAACCCTCTTCTTGCACTGTTGTTTTCTTGCTATCTTGTACTTTTCTGAACAATGCAGTCTCTGTGTGAACGTTATACAGAGGCTGAAGAGAACCAAAAGAAGGGTGCCAGGTTTGCAAGACAGACATACAGTATCTGGTTTCTCTGCTGATGCCATTCTGGTGCTTTACTTCACAAACTCTGTGCCTGGGCTTGCTTTCCCATGACATGAAAACCTACGACATTGTATTGAGCTTTCTCCTTTTCCCTGTTGTAAAAGGTCATGTGACTCTCAGGTCATTTTACCCTGTTTGCTTTGTTTTGCTAGCACTGCATACTGTAACAGTTCTTAGGCAGGAAAAGAATGGCTCAATGACATGCATCGAGGCATAATACTTCAAATACTCCAAATTGTAGTATATTTCTTTAGATAAAGAAAACAAATGTAATAAATTATAAAATAAAAATTAATAAAATACTATTTAACAATTGATAGAAAATACATTGTCACTAATTTTAAGGATGTCCTCATTTCTTCATCATTAATAAGTTTTACTCATAAAAAAGGCTGCAGGTATTAAATTATTACATTTATTTTACAAAAAAAATCAACAAATTATGTAATAAAACATTGATTTAAGTTGAAGTACACTGCAGAATAAACTGCGTTTGTGTACAGATGTTAATCAGCAACAGCTGCTAATGCCGTTTCTATGAATTCATATCTGTGGTTCCCATTAGTTTTGAAATTTAAAAAAATAAGGACATCCCAATGACACTGCAGTAGTAAAATGACTCAGCGACATTCAAAGCAGTGCAATAAAATGAGATAGCAGGATTATAAAAAAGTCTTTACCATCTCCAGAATTGCAGTATCAGCCCAGCTAACAAAAATATGCTCCAACAATTTTGCTAACATTATGTTCTCTGAAAACATCCACTTTAAAAAAAAAAAAAAAAAAAAGTTTTAAAAATATTTTTACTTTTTTATTTGTACGTTAAGAGAACATTCCATTTTATCATTTTGCAAATGTTATGAGGATGCTTTAATGTTCTCTGAACATTCTGAAACAAGTTACGTTTCAAAATGTTAGATAAAACATTTCAGAAAAAACATTCAATGAACGATGAGAACATTATTAAAGACCAGATAACTGAACAAATGAAGATAATTGAGAGAACTTTGCCAGAATGTTGAGAGAACGTTTCTTGAACATTCACATGCAGTGAAACATCTGGGGATTTTGCTCAGATCTACTGTAGAATTCAAATGTAATACGTCCCAGACAGAGCAGGTTTTCTGTAGGAGGTCATATATGGAGCCAAGCAGGGCAGTGGTGTTTATTCAAGGGCATCAAGGTCGTGGCGTGTGTGGCACGCACAGAAGAGAGAGCAAACACTCTGTTTTGAGAAGGGAGGCCCCCTGCTTCGGACGATCCGCACATCATCCCCTCTCACCGTATGGCTTTCTGGCACTCAAATCTCTCTCTCAGACCAGCACACAATATCTGTGGAATGTCGTGCTTCTGTGAAATACGGTTCACACGGTCCAATACAGAAAAGATGAACCTTATATAAGCAGACCCTTAGCTTTCAAAAAGGGACCCCTGATGAGTGCGCTAGCACTGTTTATAGAGAGTAGACTGCTCTTATTAACATGAAAGCTCTTCCCATAAAGCACCACGCTGAAAAAAAAAAAAACTGTTTAAAGAAAATGAGGGGTTTTGTTTATTAAAGATAATCTGACTCTGGCTCTATGCGGGGACCTCAACCTTCAGCATATTTGATTACAGAAGTGAGGACAGAAACAAAGACCAGATTTCTGCTAACAATGAGATATTGTCGTTTTTGATGCTCTGCAAACATATTTCGTGGCAAAGCAGCAAGCCTGGTTGGGTGTAGAGGTTGGGTCAGGTAATCTTTTTTAGGTCACGGATGAGTCAAAGGCTGAAACTATACTAGCATACTACTCTTACTATTACTGCCATATAAAGATAAAGACAGTACGCCAGTATCCACGTAGGTCAAGTTAGTCAAATTGGTGGCCATCTTGGTCAAAAATACTGTGCAAGTTAATGGGGACCATCAACTGTTTGGTTACCCGCATTTTTGGGCGAACTATCCCTTTAAGCCACACTTTATAAAAGATATTAAATAAATATAAATGATTAAATTAATGAATTCTGCAACAAATGATAGACTTTTTCTAAGAGACAACTTTCTTTTAGACATAGTTGCAAATAAATCGCAAGACCTTTTATCAGAACTTCAACAATGTGAGTGTTTGTTATTTAATTACTTTAAACAATTTTAATTGTAATTACTTTAACCTTTGCAATTTTGACCGGTAAATCTATTGTCTTATTATTTTAAAACTAACAAAGTGCTTTTTGTTAAATGTTTTAATTGAAAAGTGTGCGTGTGCTTTACTTCTTTAAAATAAATTCCAACTGGTTTGATATTCATTTGATACTTATAGTTATTTAATGGAATTTACACATTTATAAAGTATCCAAATAATTTTAAAGACCACTATCTATCTATATATATATACACCTTTATATATATATATATATATATATATATATATATAAACACACACACCCTCATCCGCCTGCTCAAGATGATCATCATTCCTCTGGTGGTCTGCAGTCTGGTGTCAGGAGCTGCCAGCCTTGACCCCAAAGCCCTGGGCAAGCTGGGCGGCTGGGCGATGCTCTTCTTTCTGGTGACCACTCTGATCGCGTCTGCCATCGGCGTTATTATGGCGTTCATCATACAGCCTGGCTCCAGCGACGGGAAAAAATTATCCCAACTCACCCAGGATGACAGCAACGTTCCCGAAGCCAAAGAAGTCATCGATTCGTTTTTAGACTTGATAAGGTGAGTCTAGGCTAAGTTACGCCAGCGAACACGTGGTCGCACATTTCGCGCTTGTCATTCACAATTACTATTAAAACCGTATCGTGAAATTGAAATGTACAGCAATATACAGTAAATGCCAGCGCAGCGTTGAGCTTTGCCGAACAGGACGAGGAAAGGAACATTCATTAAATGTGTCAACGAACACAAAAGGCTACATATGTAACATATTATGTAACTAGAGTCAACAAGTTGCCCGCCGTCCGCTCGAAAAGCTACACAAACTGAATCGGAACGGTCTCCGATACTCTGAAAGCCATTATTTCTCAGGAATTATATAAGTATGGTATGTTTTTGTAATTAACGCTACTTATTGTTACATCGATGAGCGTACATTCATTCAGCAACGTTGTTTTGACCATCAATAGCGTGAGTTGCTTTACATTGTGCTGTAAACACGCTCTACAGTTGCATCAGCTGCGCGTGCGTGTTTGACGCAATTAATCCGCTCTGAAGAGGATGCAGCTTTATGGTCCGTTTTATGATTGTAACACCTACCCTTCCTTTTCTGGGTGTGTGGTTTCCATTACTCGAGGAAGTAAAAGCCGAAGTTGAGTTTTTAGCTGTATATGTCGGACTGTGACTTCTAGCAATTCAAATAAGTAGAAATTGTAAAGAAAATGGTCATTTATTCGTTCAACAGAGGCAGAGATCCCTTGCATTCCGTAAGGAAACCTAAATCATACAGTTTGTGTCTGGGGTTTAGGGTTTGGTCCATGTTGTCCTGTAAACGGGTCAAATTTCATTAACGGAATGATGCGTAGAGAACATTCTGTTCTCATTTACCTTCAAAAGCAGCAAAAGGCATTCTGTAAACAACTTTCTCACTACCACTGAAGACGAGCATGTTAAAATGAATATATACAAAATGCAAATATTTACACTGACACAATTTAGGGTGACCCCGACCCAAGAGAAACAGGGTTTTTCTGTTTCTGGTGGCCTGTCCTTGAAAATGTCATTCGGCCCACAAAGTGAAAAATGAAATGTGCCATTTACTAGCTTTGCTTATCAACAACAACAAAAAAAACATCACATAGAGTAACTTCAATTCATATTTCAGCCTTTTTTTGTATGTAAGAGTTGTCACATTATTAATTAATAGACAATAACATTTGAAAATTCAATGAAGTGGTTTTCACTTCATAAATGCAATGGTTGTTTCCTCTTTTTAAATTTGTAGCAATTGATTACAGTTTCCGGTTTCAAGACCAATAAAGTAATAATTGTTGAGATTTTCAGTTGCTAATAGTCCTGTATTCATTCCCATGTGGCAAAAGGATCTAAACAGCCAAAGCCTGTTTTGTAACGGCATTGAGATCACTGTAGTTTAATACAGTTTAATAACTTCATTCCAACAGAAGTTAGTTATTCTGCTAAAATTCTGTTTTTTTTTCTCTTCCTGTAACATAGTCTCTTCCTGGTGGGACAGCTATTTTAGTTTCCATGTGCTTCCTTGTTTCATACTTTATGACCAGTTCCTCAAAATATACAATTCACCAGAATTCAGCAGTAACTTGACACTTAAAAGAGTGGTTTTGGCCATAATTAGAACCCTAATTTAAAGCCAAACTGAAACATTTGTAATGTTTCTTCTTTGGCTGTGTCTCCAGGGCAAGTCAATGAGCGGCGTGTGCCTGCCATATGAGGGCAACATGCACGTGCAAACACATGCAGACATGCACAATAGAAGCAGGGTTAATTAGGCAGCTGATGTGGCTTGTGTCGTCCATCAAAGGGGCTTCTCTCTTGGGCTTTCACTGTGACTAAATCCTGCCATACATTCGCAAGGACCACTGTGGAGCCCTGCTAATTCCACACTCTGACAAGCACGCAGTTGGATGGTCTTTCTATAGAAAGTCTACAAACGGGTTCTGTCATGTTTTTAGTAAGTTTGCTTGACAGCTTATGCATTTTGTTAACTCTCACATTAGGCTAGATTTTTCAGTTTCTGCAAGTTTCAACTTGGTTCATCTGTTATCTGTAGTTGCATTGCCTTATCAGGTTCAGTGCGACGGAAAGACCCCTGACAGCAACAACATTTGTGGAACAAGCCCTCCTTGCCCCGTGTTACGCAAAAGATATAGTTTATCTTAAAGGTTAAGTGAGTCTTGTTGTTGCAAACCCTTATGACCTTCTTTCTTTGGGGAACACAAAAGGAGAAGTTTTGAAGAATGTTAATGCTGCTCTTTTTCCATACAGTTAAAGCGAATGGGCTGTTCAGGCCAAAAAACACTATAATAATGATCGACACAACTCATGCACTACATTTTACATCTTTCAAGCTATACTGATTGGTTTATGTGTGGAACAAACTGAAATTTAAGGTGTTTTGCTGAAAAACTTGCTTCAGTAGCTTGTGGTCACCATTCATTTTCTTTGTATGGAAAAGAGCAGCTTGGACATTCTGCTAATTTTCTTTTTTTGTGCTTTACTGAAGAAAGGCAGTCAGGGTTCGGAATGACATGACGGTCGGTAAATGTTTTCTGGGTAAATTGTTCCTTTAATGCATTAGCATACACTTTGTGTACAGTGCATGTGAAACCCACAATTTCCCCATCATTGCCTTTTTTGTTTAAACTTTGTGAAAGTTTATTTTAGACAGGGCAAAGTCAGAGTGTAGGTACATTTACTTGTTAATAGTTACTTTTAATATGTCAACAAACACCGAACTTAAGATAAATCTTTGACGAAAGCTTTGATAAGGTGTGTGGAGTGCCACGTTTCGAAGAGGTCCTGTTTGACGTGTCTCACTGTTTACACGCCTACGTAGAAAGCAGGAACATCACATCATAAAGCCATTCTTGGAATGCATCGAGTCATGAAATTGTCGTTGTGTGGTATTAGTAGTTGTGAATGTTGGATAAAGTGCTCAGTCCAACCAGCTCACTGGATTTGAATGTGACTCTTTGAAAAGCAGTGACAACATTTGAGTGCGTCAATTAAATATTTCAACGGGATGAACTGGTTTTACTAATGTTGCTATGCTGGTTTCGCACGTGTCTTCAGTTCTAACTTTCCTCAATGTTCAGACGAAGGAAATGTGAGAAGGGAACGACCACTGGCATTGGTGTATGGCAGTGACGTGCTGTCTGGGATGCAGCAAATTTTAAGCTGTTCTTCCCTCGGTTTTCCAGTCTAGTCTTGCTCCGGCTGCATTATTTTATGATAATACTAGTCTCCTTACACCTTCCAGGCTTCTCTAGATGTTAGCGGGAATGATTGCGATGTACTGGAAAGCTCCCTATGGGCAAGTTCAGAATCTGGCCTGTAATGGCGCTTTTTAGAAATGTAGCTCAACCATAGCTGTTTATGTGATTTTACTTGGAAAAAGGGTGGCACACAAGGGAACGACCACTGGCATTGGTGTATGGCAGTGACCTGCTGTCTGGGATGCAGCAAATTTTAAGCTGTTCTTCCCTAGGTTTTCCAGTCTAGTCTTGCTCCGGCTGCATTATTTTATGATAGTACTAGTCTCCTTACACCTTCCAGGCTTCTCTAGATGTTAGCGGGAATGATTGCGATGTACTGGAAAGCTCCCTATGGGCAAGTTCAGAATCTGGCCTGTAATGGCGCTTTTTAGAAATGTAGCTCAACCATAGCTGTTTATGTGATTTTACTTGGAAAAAGGGTGGCACACAGGTTTCATAGTTCCTCGTTTTTTTTTTTTTTTGTATGCACACCATATTAAGGTCAGGCATGCTGGAATATTCCTGAATAAATGTCTGTGTTTGACGTTAATCCTCATCTCCAGTCTCCAGGCAGGCCCTAGTGCCCATCTCCATTGGAGGGAATGGGGTTATATGGATGGGAGGTAATGTGTGGAACTGGGATTAGTAGAGGGTTATAATCGGACTAAATTCTCCAAGTTATTTCCACATGAGGCATCTCGTGAGGCCAGGCCGCTCTGGGATTGGGTGTTTAGGACTTTGAGGATTTTTATTTCCAGTGGGCTGAATCTGTGAGAGGTAGAATTGGATCTTTGTTCTCTCACTACCTTGTTCTGGACCGTGTTTGCCAAACCCCCAAAAATATACTTCAGTTTTGATGCAAATGCTTTGCATATACAGCCGAACTACCAAAGTGTGCACTATTTGATAGTGTGTGAGCACATGCGTTTGATGCAAACACGCTAGTAGAGAGTTTCATCCTTGTCCTCTGTCTTCACTATTTCTGTCCAGGAGTTAAAATAAAAATGTCTGTGAATTGTGAGTGTCTTTGACCAACTAACTCAATTGCTTGTCAACGCAGGCATCTATCGTTGGTTGATTGAGTCTCCGGTATTTGTTTTTGTTCCACTTCGTCTGATTCTTTTTGACTGTGAAACATGGGGCCATGCAAGTGTTTCTTTTTTTGTAATTCATTGTTTTTTTTTTATTTTAAAAAGTAGCATATACAACATGTTACAACAAATGACAAAGTTTAACGGCCATGCAAGTTTTTCCTTGCCAACATGTGGACAGACTACTCGGTACTACGATGTAATGGGCAATTCATATCATATCTGATATTTAGAGTATATAGATTCGGGAACGTTGCTGTCTAGATATAGATTTAGAGTATATCATATACAGTTACATAAATATAACTCCTTCCTTTCTTCGTCTTTCAGAAATATTTTCCCATCTAACCTGGTATCAGCTGCCTTTCAGTCGGTGAGTTTAACAATCTTTGGTTTAAGCTTTTGGTTATGCGTTTTCTATGTGATGTGCGATTTATTAGACGATTCTGAACTTTTTTTTTTTCTTCACAGTATGCCACTAGTTACAAGTTTGTAAAGAATGACACCAACTCGACCAACTTCTCTTTGGAAAAGGTACAAAGTCCTTTAGAATAGTCTTGAAAGTCCAGATTCTCATTTTATTTATTTGATAAATAAATATAAATATAATTTATGTTTTTACAATTCTCTAAATACATTTATAAAAATATATATTATTACAGTTTATTATTACAGTATAATAATATTATAATTTAATTTATGCATGAAAAAATAACTTGAAATATTAGTGGTTAATATAAAAAAAAGTATTTCTTTTTTTTGTGTGTGTGAATTCAGTCATTTATGTCTTTGTGTTTAGGTTCCAGTTGGCACAGATGTGGATGGCATGAACATCCTGGGTCTCATCGTTTTTGCTATGGCATTTGGTGTGGCCTTGAGGAAACTTGGGGAGGAAGGAGAGATCCTTATCAAGTTCTTCAACTCTTTCAATGAGGCCACCATGGTGTTGGTCTCCTGGATCATGTGGTAAGGGAACATCACATGTTTTTCCCAGTGTTTGTTTCGAATGTTTGAATTGTGGTGTCCTATATATATTCGTCTCTTCACTTCCCTGACACCATATCTCATGTTTTTCTGTCTGTAGGTATGCACCACTGGGTATTATGTTCCTGGTTGCTGCTAAGATTGTGGAAATGGAGGATGTTGGCTTGCTGTTCGCCAGCCTGGGGAAGTACATCGCCTGCTGCGTCATTGGCCATGCCATCCACGGTCTTCTTGTCCTCCCATTCATTTACTTTGTGATTACAAGGAAGAACCCATACACTTTCTTGCTGGGATTGGTCACCGCTTTGGCTACTGCCTTTGGAACGTCCTCTAGGTAAATGAATAAGCAGCTTCTCCATTGGCGTCTATGGTTTCATGAAGAACATTTAATATCCATGGAACCTTTCCATTGCACAAAAGGTTCTTTATAGTGGAACTGTCCACTGAAAGGTTCTTTGGGGAACCCAAAAGGTTGTTCTTGGTATGGGTGTGAAAACATCATTTTGGAGCCTTTATTTTGTATTAGTGTAGGCCGGTTTAAAACCCGGTATTTACATCAGTCTCTGATCCAAACACAAGTGGTCTGAAAATACCTCTCCTGGAAGTAAGGTGTGCCTCAGCTGTGTCTCCTGTGACCACTTGTGATCAGATTCCTAGCCTTAAATGGATTTTGTCTTATTACGCCAATTTTGATTAGTTACCTTAGTTTGATTACATTTATTAATTGAATATTGCAAATGCACAATTATGCAGGAAATAAATATCAGATTTTCTGATCAGCTCTGCCACATTGCCCCTTATGATGAAATGTGTGGAGGAGAACAACGGTGTGTCCAAGCACATCAGCCGCTTCATCCTGCCCATCGGAGCGACCGTCAACATGGACGGAGCCGCCTGCTTCCAGTGTGTAGCTGCGGTGTTCATCGCTCAGCTTAACGGGATCCCGCTGGACTTCGTCCAGGTCATCACCATCCTGTGAGTTCATTGAATGTCTTTCAGCCACCTCCATACTCTGCTTTGATTGGAAGACGTTGACTTTGACTGACTGACTTTATATCTGTTTGTAGTGTGACTGCGACGGCGTCTAGCGTGGGAGCTGCTGGGATCCCTGCTGGAGGGGTGCTGACGCTGGCCATCATTTTGGAGTCAGTAGGTCTTCCCACCAACGATCTGTCCCTCATTTTGGCTGTGGACTGGCTTGTGTGAGTATCTGGTTTAGATGTTTTTGTGGGTCAAGAGAAAGATGGTAAAGCATTAGTATGGATAGCTGGGAGGGATAAGAAAAAGAATGGAAAAAGTCTCATGAATTCTGACTGTTTTGACTTTTATAAGTAGGCAGTTAATTTTGAATAAATACACACACACACACACACACACAAGTATTATGAAGTATTTGTACAAAATAATTTGAAATTAAGAGTGCTTGAGGAAGAGATGATTGTATTTTAATAATTAAAGTTTATTTTCTTTACTTTATTATATTATATTTTATATATATATATATATAATGGCGAAACGAATATCGGACGCGATGACGTGCTGGAATAAAACCATAGATTTGTATGGATGCTTCTACATAGACCGCGAACATTCACGCACTGAAAATGCGAATTTTCTTTTTATTCGAATCAGTCCGACAAATATTTTCAGTTTTGCAAAGCGAAAACACGGGGCCGTCCAATAAGATTTGAGCTAGGATCACGTGACCGGAGCAGCTGTAAATATGAAAGCAAATAGACATGATTATGACTATATATTTACTGAATGTGTTTTGTATGCAGCTCATGGTATTTTTATAACAATAAAGGATGTTTATGACAAATATTAGCAGTGTAGCATTATTAAACATACAAAGAGTGCATGTGTCTGCTTATTAATCAAAATCAACTATAGATCACAACTGGAAGTTATTACAAGCACTCGATGATGGTTTAAAGTGGGTAAGCAAATACATTAATAATTACATACATTTTCAAGTGTAGCTTGATGCTAATTGTACTTCTAATTATATTTTAGGATGTTGCCTATTCTTGTAAGCATTATAGATCATTTGTTTCTGGTGTAGAACCTTGTTTATCTTAATTTAAAGCTGTATATTGAGCAGCAGATGATGTTAAATCCATTTACGAGATACATATCTGAGGAAAAATGTATTGTTGGTCGGCGCCACCTAGCGTGCAGGCGTGAATTAGCAGAAGGCGAACAATCGTTTCGCGTTCGGTGTGAAAGAACCGTTCGTCGGCGATTCGCTTCGCTTTTTCGCATCGCGCTCAGTGTGGAAAGGCCTTGACATTGTGTTAATACAACAGCTTTTTTAAATAAAGCTTGTATTAATTTTATGTCCTCAATTTTTTTTTGTACAGTGAAGATAATTTTTTTTTGTTTTCTATATTTCTTCGTTTAGCGATCGTACTTGCACCGTCATCAATGTTGAAGGCGACGCCTACGGAGCAGGTCTTCTGCAGTATTTCGTGGATCGCACTTCCAGTAAAGAGGGGGCGGAGCTAAATAAGGTGCGAGTGGATGAAGAAAACCCCGCCTCCAGGCCAGAAATTTCTCCGCTCATCGAAAAACAGGGAAGCCTTGAATTGGAAGAGGTGGCTGGACCTAAACCCTGTGAAAAGGAGTCCGTCATGTAGACTTGCACACTATTTTAACAAACTTTCCTTTTGACCTGTCTGATCTCAATAAATCAATCTCTGCATCTACGCAGTGACCATGGGAGAGATACAGGTTTAGATTAAGACAGGAGAAAGAATACATCCTTTTGACCCTCCTCTATGCCCTGCTCGTTATGAAAGGAGTCTGCCAAAACTTATGCACATTTAGATGGAAAAATACTTGAACAATTATTTATTAGATGCTGGTCAGACATTTTGGATTTTTTCTTTATAGTCTTTTTTTTTTTATGTTTGCTTTACTTCTTTTTAAGAAAAACTCAGTCCGGCCTTTTAAAATAATCTATATAATTATGATCAGGGCCGTCCTTAGGGTTGTGCAACTGGTACGGTTGCACCGTGCCCCGCGGCGAATGGACCGAGGGGTCCCATCACCACCCATACCCCCCCTAACCCCCCGCGATCTCGAATGGACTGAAGGGACACCAAACCCCCCACCCCGGAACGCGATCACGACCGAGGGGGGTCCCGCGTCCGCTAAGGACGGCCCTGATTATGATCACACATGCCCTAATAGTTCTGATTATATGCTATTGAGTTAAAACTCAGATTTCTCTTAACACCTTTATAAAACATCTCCTAATAAGCCAAAGCATCCGCAGAATCTCTCTGCATCTTTCAAACACACCAAATAAATTTTTTAGGTGGCTTTATGGTCCGTTATGCTGAAATACCTCATTCATGCCGATTCCCTTTATGCCACCTCTGGCTCCTCAGATGCAGGTCCATCTAACAGGTGTTAATACCTTCACTAAACTCCTGCTACTAGAGGAGCCAAAAGAATGGTGTAAGAAGCCTAACTGACATCTTACATTCTGCGTCTTTATCTTTATGCAGTCACCATTATATTTCACGGCGGGCTCTTCGGGGTCAATTTGCACCCTAAGGTCAGACAGGAATGTAAGCATAATAATATATGGGTGACATGCAAAGTAAGCCTTGTCTTAAAGCTCCAAGGCTGTTTTGGGTCAGAACCTTGAAGTCTGCAGGTAAATGAAGTTCCCTATGTGCTGGTTGATACGCAAGTGAGGTCAAGAGGTGTAAACCGATCCGTTTCAGAAGAAAGCCATAGATTAGAGCGTGAATTCAGACTGGAACTAAGGTTTTATATTTTGTATTTAAGTTAGAATAAGGCTAAGCAGCTTCCTTGTGTAGGAACATGTTAGATGTGTTGAAATGTTTGGGTTTCTCTCAATTTCCTTTTTTTCTTCCTTTTTTGTTTTTGTTTAAATGTACTTTTTGTTGGCTTAAATTGTGTACAAAAAATGCCCTTTTATGTAAAATATGCAGAAATGAAGTATTCAATTTTGTTTGCTTTTTAAAAGCGTACTTCTGAGATCTTGTTGATTTTTTTTTTTTCCTATGTATGTTATTGCAGAAGAGCACAAATATAAAATGCCTGGCGTTTTGTGAAGGTAGATAACTTTGAGGAGAAATCAGGCAAAATATTCTGTTAAGACCATTTACTGGTGAATGTTTGTTAACTGTGAGTAGTAGTTGTACTGGATTACTAACTCAGTTTATATATATATATATATATTTTATTTTTTATTTTTTATTTTTATTTTTTTCTAAATGTATAACCTAAACACCAGCTGAAGGAAAGTATCAGATGACAGGGTGAGAGACATTTGCCATTGTACTGTATGTTGACAATGTTTGTCACCGAAGGAAGTCGACATAATAGCCCATTTTTGTAGAAATTGGTTTGACTCTCAGTTGATCAATAAGAGGTTAAATCCGACCAAAGAAACATTTCTCATTTTTTATATTAATTTAGCAATATATATACTTTAAATAGGGGGGTTGGTGCTTGTAATCTGCATTATTAACAGTCTATCATTTCTGTTCTGTTCTGTTAGTGCTCGAGATGTATTTCAAATCACAGATGTATTTTTTTTTTTCAAATCTCACAAATGTTCTGACATCACTCCTTTAAAAGCCAGTACTGTAAAGGCTTCTCATTCCAGGTGGCTGTAGTGTAGCTGCTCTGCTGATGCAACTATGTGTCTGTGTGTGAGTTTAATGGGTGGTTGTGTCATAAAGGGCTGCTTGATGATATCAGTGGAGCCAAAGAGTACTGTTAAGAGAACCAGTGAATGTACTCCACACCGACTGCAGAATAAAGTATTTTTTTAACTAAATCAGCTGTGATGTTCTCTTTCTTATGAGTTGAAGTCGCTAAAATTAGGAATGCATTAGGTCCCAGAGGACTTTGCAATTAGGATAACTGAACCACTTGTTTGGTTTTCAGATTTCTTATCTATAGCAAGTTTATTTTACTGCCCTCTGGTGTACTGATTGGTTAATCGTGGCATTCTGTGGTTAGATATTTTGTATAATGGTGATTTTTGCTGATTTCCTACATAGCTGTGCTAGTTTCACATCATATGACTCGAATTAAGTCAATGGTCTTTGGTAAGAAGCCATTTAATAAGCAATATAATATATAGTCAGTGGTTATTATTGCAAAAATACACCACTTTAGGGTGATGCAAGACTACTTAGTTTCACAAGATATCAGCTGACTTACCTCTGTTTGATTCATTCAGAATGGGTTGTCAAATACTGAACACGTAAAATGTGTTGCTGTAAACAAAAGCAAAATTTTTAAGGATGCTTTGAAGATTGCCCAGTAAAGATACTGTACAAACTGGGTAGGATATCAGTAACCAAGCCCAGCATGAATACTTCATGTCCTATTGCGCCACCTTGTGGTCTATTTACCATTTTCCTGTAACATTTGCAATGAAAACTCCAAATGCAATTCTGTGTGATGGTTTATTTCCAGACATCTGGAATACACTGACACATTAAGATACAGTTTGGTTTGTGTTATGCTGTTTGTTAAATATTTGGTGGTCATGATGTATGTACATAATGAACATTAATTACAAAGTATATTTGTGAAACACAAAGACAAAAAAAAAAAAGTTACATTAAAAGAAAATTAAGGTCAAAAACAGTCTGACAGTCAAAAAAAAAAAGTACACATTTATTATCATGCAACATGGTGCAAATATCATTTAAAAGAGTGCATAAAACAGTAGCTTCTTTTCACTGGCATTTTATGTAACCTTTTCCATTTCCACAGGTAAACCATTTCCAAAAAATAAAAATAAAAACCTTGTTAAAAGGACATTTCAGTCTCAGTGTACACCAGTGCCATCACATGTCAACAAAAACATCCTACACTCTACAAAGTTCATTGTGGTATAATACAGACCATTATGTTGAAAAGCAGTTAAGTCCTTTCAAGGTTTTAATGAGCTGTCTTGGTTATTAAATGCTTCACTTGTGGGCCTACAAACATGAATCAGTTTTCCATACGCCAGCACTTACTGTAAATGATGCACTAATGCAATAGGTGATATAGGCTCTTTAAAACTGGTGTTTCTCTGGCAATCAGTTTAAAAATGTTAAATTTTGTTTAGTGTTTATTTGTTATTGAAACCAATATATTAATATTCATGTATAACAAAAAAAGCTTTGACCTTTGAATGTGATTTTCTGGGATCATGCAGTGTGAAATATTACATACTTAGACATTGTTACATACAGTGTGTTTAGACTACTTTTGAGACTCGTGACTTCCCAAACCACAATACACACATACAATAAATAGAGAATTCTGGCATGAAACTCTAGATGGCGCAGTCCGATAGGTCTCACTCAATCTGACCTAATGACATCATCACATGGCACAGCTGATTGGTTCTCTCCTGTATTGGTAGCCAATTAGCTCACTGCTCAACATTCAAAAATCGGCAAGAAATACTAACATTCAAGTTAACAGATACAGTTCAAAACCTTCAGTCTGATAGTATTACTCTACAAAGTTTAAAATGTCAGAAATGCAATAGAAATGCAGTGTTGCGTAATTGTGGCACAAGTTACTGCTTGCTACGATCCTAACATGCGACTCCTGTCCAGTCTTTTCTTGGCAGGGTTTGGATACTGGGGGTTCTCAATAACCCCTTCCCCAAACTTGAGTTCCAAGAAGGCACGGTGGTTGTTCGGACCATAAGCAGTGATGCCGGCAAACTGCATTGGCACCAGGGGCTGCAAAAAATGCTCTGGGAACTCCACGTCTTGTTTGTGCTCAGTCCAAGTGTCCCTAGTCATAACTCTATTGCGAGGGTAGAAGGGCCACAAGTCCACATGCAAATGGTTGGCTTCACTATACTGCACACGGTAGAAGTCACCCTCGACCGCTCGCTCCCACACGTAGCCGTTAGCATCCACCAGTGAGCCAGAGTCTAGGCTCTTTAGGTAGTCGCAATTCGGAATGTCCTCTAAGTAGATGCCCAAGTCCACGTCGTAGTCCCAAGGGATTATGTCCTGGTGTCGGGCTGCTCCCAACAAGGAACCCCCTTCCAGCCAGTAACGTACGCCGGAGCTCTCCAAGATATTGATAACATATTTAGTGGTCTCTCGGAGGGCGCGCAAGCAGCAAGGTGGAGTCCAGCGCTCTATGTAGAGGTATTCCGGTGTGTCATCACGCACTGTGCCGAAACATCGTGGAGTCTCTTTACTGCAGCCAAACCACTGATGCCGACCATCAGCCAGCACCACGTGCTTCAGGCCGAAGCTACGCATGAGGTGATTGGTGGCGTCTTTCAGGCAACTGTCCGCCTTCCACTGGTTGTGCGCTGAGCTAAATAGTGGGCGATGACTTGCAGAGAACGAAGGTCCCTCCAGGAGCTTGACCTTCCAGCCACGCAGAGAAGTTTGGACAAACAAGGAAGACAGGAGAGGGCGCCCTAAGGGAACCGAGAGATTGAAGAGGTCCTCGGTGCGGATAAGAACCACGGCATCTCCCTGCAGAGCTGTGCAGACGCCATCGCTGCTCCCTGAGGCCGCAGGGGTGTAGGTCGCAGTCCATTCCCGCAGATTCACACGAAGGTGCAGGCATTGCACCGCAGAGCGCATCAGCACAGGGGCGGCAACGAGTCGGACCGGCCCGCCACCTTCGCCTTCCAGCTCCCGAATGAGACGCTCAATTTGTCGGCCGTGGTCCAGCTCCATGCCATCTGGAACCAACAAAGCAAACTCCGTCTGCACATTGAACTCCGGACGGTGAGTTTGTGGAGGCTGGTCAGGGCTCGGTGACAATACCAGGAGGCGGGCTGCCTCTGGAAGAGCCAGAGGAGGGTACGGTGGACTTTCGGCTACAGCAAGGAAGGGCAACTCCGGTCTCTGGCGCAAAAAGGAGCGTGCAACATCACCAACATAATTTTCAAAGTCTTCAAATTCACGAACGAGGATCGTGACGCGTGGACCACGCATGTTGCCCTCAAGGCCTCCCATTTTGGCGCCTCCAACCATACTTCCACCTACCAGATTACCCATAGCTCCCAGTCCTGCCACAGGCAGAGAGGCCTTCTTTAAGCCTTTACTTTGTTCCCGACGCTTCTCCATCATTTGCTGCTGGGCCCGTGAGACATAATATAGGATAAGCAAATTCAAAATTATTGCTCCTGTTAACAGAGCCTGGCAAAAACTGATACGCATTATGACTCTTGTGGTTAAACACTTTTATGATGCATACAGTAAGGGAAATCTTAAATAGAAAGAGGACAGAAAATCTTGACCTGAAAGTCATAACCTGTCCAAATTCCTGAAATCTTGAACATTATCATTTTGGTCTGGCCAAAAAGTAAGCAAAGTGGAAAGCGTTTGGGAGCTGGATATTTGATGAAGCATCTTCTTTGACCAGATCAGTTTCCGCTGATGTCTTCCTCTGTGTCAACTGATGCCATCTAGGAAAAAAGACTGACGGACAGATTCCATATTTCGACCCAAGTGCCTTTAGTTCACCACAGTCCATTAAATAAATGCTATACATGGAGACAAAACAAAGAACATTTTAATAAACAAATTCACTTTTAGCTCTTCAAAGTTTAAAGTAATTGTTTTGGAAATTCAGTTCAAGTTTGTATTGCAAAAAGCCTTTTAGTCCTCACTACTAAGTCTAGCAAACAAAGATGACCTAGAAATATATAGAGATGTTCCAAGCTACTGTCCCAGTTAGAGATGAGCTCTAGATTTGAGTATTTGAGAAACTACCATATGATCTCTTGAGACAGGTCCTCCAAATATAGAACATACATGCAAAATTAAACCCAAACAAGTCTTCATCCATCGATTCATGTAGATCTATGCAGCCTCTGATCTTGAAAGCATACACATACAAAGACACGCATCTTCATTATGCAAAACGGTAAAAACCACGATTGTGAGAACTAACATTTTAAGGTTGATTCAACATTCCTCATCTGTACATTGTTTGCACGGCATTCTTGCTATCCTTCCTCATGCTTAATTCGGAAATGAGCAAAGGAAGCCTGAGAGAAGATCACAATGTAGCAGGAAGCTCGTACTACTGGGTCGCCTCGATCAATCCCATAGAAATAGAAGAACGAGTGGGTGGAATGACACGTAACGTGACACTTGTGTTCTCAAATGGGCGGGGCTTAGGGGTAACATGCGATGGGTGAAAAATATTTTTCTTTTTAACGCTTCACCGTGTATTTTAAACTTGCTTATGATCTGATTAGATAATTTATTAATCATACAAAATATTTTATGTATTTTATATTGATTCATATAAAATAAAATATTTATTTTAAAATGCTTTATCTGCAATTTTATAAAAAAAAATAATTAATGAATTATAAATTAGAATATTAAGTTTCGCAACTGACAATATAGAGCATATAAAATAAATATGTATATTAAAAAAGTATGCATGCCACTCTGAGGAGAAGCGTCATGTGACCCCTTTTACTTTTCTCATCGCTAGTCAGGATGGACCAATCACAGCCATTCGTGATGCTTGGAGTCGTATTTAAAAAAATATATATCTAGAGATTGCTGAAGTGGATTAAAATTTTGTAGGTCAGCAACAAATCTTTGTACTCAACAAATTTAAAAGATTTACACGTTTTAGCAGTCGTAGGTCTCCTATTAAACAAAAAACGTCTTGAAATTTGAATTGACCTCAATAGAGAATCAGGCTTTTGGAGCCGCGAACCGTCCCCTGCGGAAGAAGCTTTATAACCCATAGGGAGCAGTTATGAGCTGGTAGCGTTTGCAGCCATTCCATAGTAGGAGTGGATCACTATTTGGCACTTTTCTGTGCGTGTGAGTACTCGTCTATCTGTCTGTATCGGGCAGGAAAACGGGAGAGGGCTTCGGTGGAGACTTCAAGCAACGGGGTGGCTTATTCTTCTGTTTTTCCACCTCCTGGCTCCGGCGACAGCTCGAACGCTCTGATGGAGGCGGAAAGATCCGGCGGGGTGGCGGGTGGAACGAATCAGAGCCCTGCAGGAAGCGGAACGGGGCGCAATCCGAACGGGCCGAAGGCTATGCTTGGTCCCGCTCCCACCGCAGCAGCCGCCGCCGCGGCCGGGGCGATGGCTGGATCTTCCCAGCCGCGAGATCCGCAGGACGGGGACGCGGGCCTCTCGTTGCCCGGGATCTTACATTTCATCCAGTATGAATGGAGCCGCTTTCAAGCCGAGAAATATCGCTGGGAGGCCGAACGAGACGAGCTGAGGGTAAAAAACGACTTTTTCTTTTTTTTAATCGCTTGTTTTGGTCTCTTCCCGACGGATTCCTTGAGGAAGAGCTCATTTACAGATAAGGAAGAAGTCAGGAAGAAGTCACGATCTCCTGCTATTATCGTTGATTAGATGTAGTTTTGTGATTACATCGGGTTTAAGTATTCATTAAAACAGTAGCAAATGTAACTGTAAAAATGATCCTTTTGTTGAATACCATACCTACCTTAGGATGGGAATTGATTCTGGATATGATTCATCTGAACGATTCTAATACCGTAGCGGTTCTTTTAGTATTTTTTTGAGGGGGAAAATACAAATCAAATATACAATTCATATTGTATTTACTGCTGTCAGCAGTTTGTTGCCAATGAAGGGATCAGATTTCAAAAGCAGATAAATGCAATACATTAACTGGTCGTAACTAACGTTATATACAAATAATAAACTAATTTGATTAAAACAAAACTCATATTGCGTATCTTTAACTACACGTTGTCATTTGAACAACAAATGAACAAGTCCACACTGATTGAAATCTAATCGACATATCACGTGTAAGTTTTTGCATAATTTCGATTAGGGCATGACCAAAACAATAAAGGTATAATTCACCCAAAAATGAAAATTCTGTCATTTACTCCCCTTCAAGTTGTTCCAAACCTGTATGAGTTTCTCTTTCTGTTGAACACAAAAGAAGATATTTTGAAGAATGTGGGTAACCAAACAGTTGCCGGTCCCCATTGACTTCAGTAGTTTGGAAAAAGAAATGCAATGGAAATCAGCGGAAACCAGAAACTGTTTAGTTACCCACATTCTTCAAAGTATCTTCTTTTGTGTTCAACAGAAACTCGTACAGGTTGAGGGCGAGTAGATGATAATACAATTTTCATTTTTGGGTGAACTGTCCCTTTAACTTGCAGTTCAGAAAGTGAGCTAAATGAATTCAGGAACTGAAACCAAATGTGTGTGTTTTGATTCTTTATAAAAAATAACCAGCTTGTTTAAGAGTCGTCTGATACGCAAACAAATTATATTGGTGGAGTTTTATGTTTTTGATTTACTAAAAAACTGCTCATAAGAGTCATTTGTGTATGAATTGAACTAGATTGGTCGCTCTACAAGTTAGATTGACTAAAAAAACAAAACAGTTGTATTTCTTGCTTCATTTCTATTCAAACATGACAAAAGGAATAAATTGAGGTTTAGTAAGTGAGTCAGTTAAATTCAGTAAATGCTTCGAGTTACTGGTAAATGTTTTTAATTGGATGATTTTTGATTCACCTAGAAGCATCATACAAACCATTCGTTGTCAAGTTTAGTTAGATTCGCTAAAAGAATTGGTTCATACAAGTAACTTAACGAATTGGACTACAATGGTTGTGTACTTTGTACGATTTTGTGTTTTATAATTATCGAAAATAATCAGCTGACAAGAGTCATTCATTCCGAAATCAGACTACACTGATATTTTAGCTTGATTGATTATAGAAAATATTTTATACAAGTCATTTGTTTAGGAATCGGACTGCATGGGTTGTGTATATTGTAGGCTTGTATGTTTAATTCTCCAAAAAGGTTTATAAAGTCATTAGGAAATACGTTTTACAGATTTTTTTAAAAAATTTTTTATATATTTATTATTATTATTATTATTATTTAAGAATAGAGGTCACCTAGGGTTGCACAAACAAGCACTTTTTTTTTGGTCTCAGTACAAAAAAAGCCTGTTGAACAGTACACTTAATTTCCTGTCCTTCGCACAATTACAATGCTATATCTGTTGTTGTTTTGCTTCTTTCAGAAACCTGGCATTAAGTGCAAGATAATAGAATCAAGGCAGTTCAGAGGCAGTGATGTAAAAGAGCTCTGGCTGACATTTATTTGAAATTTACATTCAAATAAATGTTCAAATAATAATTGACTTTGTGATGTCATGTGACCCTATTGACTGCTACTTCTATTGTAAATTGTGAAGCTTCTGTTCAAGGCATGACGCAATGCAGTCCTGCTGGAGAATTAAAGCAAGTTTTTTTTTTTTCTCTCCTCAGTACCAAGAGAGCCGATCTGTGTGTCTAGCACAATTTCGTCATTTAGTGCTATTACTTGCATCGTATTACGGCATCTGAGAGATGTATAGCTCAAGTTATTTTATACGAAACCTAGAAACATAAATTCTATTAGGAAAGCTTGCACTCACATCAAGAACATATTAGAGAGCGGAGAAAAGCTGTTTCAAACGAGGATTAGGGATTTGCCCCGAATAAAATTTGCTTAAACCGACTTTTTTGAGTCTGGACTCCACTGGCCCAGTTTGCAGTAGATCTTGGCCTGAGAAAAGCTTTGCAATTAAGTGACCCCATTCAAACAGTGCCTGTAGTAGATTATATAAGGGGTTGCCAGTGTCCTCTATAAAAGGATAGACCTTGTGGCTCTCGTGGATGTGTTCCTCTTCTGCCAGGCCTCTTCTGGACATGCCCATGGAAATGTGCACAGACTTCAGGGACCAACTGCTATGTTTTCCATGTCACACACACACACACACACACACACACACACTGTTTTTGACTTGGCCTATAAAAGGATGGTAAGGGACAGTTGTAGTGTGAGAGTAGCTCCACTCCTCCTTGGTTTCCCCTGCCGTGGGGCATCGCATTCCCTGATGTTTTTATGTGGGACACCTGTGCCATTGTGTTTCCTTTGTGGCAGGCAGGACAGGTATGACGTCCTCTGATGCAGGATTATTGTTAACTAAAACTATAAAATATAAATATTAATTGAAAAACAATGTTTTTTTTAATCGCTGCCTTGGCAACTAGCTGAAATTTCATTTTTTTTTTACTGCAAGTAAATACAAATGAAAAATTAAACCTATAATAAAAGTAATATTTAAAATAATAGTAAGTAATAAAAAATAAAAAAAAATAATAATAATAATGACAAACACATAACAAAGTTGTTAAAATTAAAGGAATAGCTAGTGCAACCAAAAATGAAAATTTGCTGAAAATGTACTCATACCCAGGCCATCCAAGATGTAGATGAGGGGTTTTAATTGATTTTTTATCTGAACAGATTTTAATAAATGTAGCATTATATCACTTGCTCGCTAATAAATCCTCTGTAGTGAATGGGTGCCGTCAAAATGAGAGCCCAAACAGCTGATAAAAACGTCACAATAATCCACAAGTAATCCACACCACTCCAGTCCATCCATTAACATTTTATGAAGCGAAAAACTGCATGTTTGTAAGAAACAAACCAATCATTAAGACATTTTTAACTTAATATCATTGTAGGGCCCTATGATTTCCGCAATGCGGAAAACGCGGACGGAGTCGCGGAATCCAATCATAAAAATGAATTTTACTGTATAACGCGGAATGTCACGGAATTTGTCAAAATTTAGATGAATTAATAAAAAGTAGGTCAGTACACTTAAGTCAAAATGCTCTATGGGCTAGTGTCGGTAAATATTAAGCCACAAAAAGACTATTTAAATATGAATCGTGCATGTTCTGCGTGTGAACGAATGGCGCACTTCACATACTTAAGCTACACATGTGAATAAATCTGAAGCGTGCATGCGTCTAAATAAATGAGGACATAAATACATGAGCAAAATCCCCAGAACTGCTCTGAGAGTCACTTCATGAGTATTTTACCATTTCATTTGAGAAAAACTATCGTCATGCCATACACACAGAAACTTAAAGGTCCTTATGGCAATCCGTCAAAATAAAAGTTTGGTTTAACTTGAAGAAATTGTGTCAGAAATATATTATTATTGTGCAGTAGAATGTACGTAATACTACTAGTATTACTAATAAAATTATTACAAGTTTGTTTTAACTTACATTTGATTAAAATATTATATGCCGCCTTCTGATAACCAGAAAAAATACAACACAGAATTTCTGAAAAAACAAAACCTTTCACGGTGATATTGTAAAAATAAATTGTAATAAATTAAGTTATTTTATGCATTCAAATAATTAGATTGATTATTAAAATTTAATTAAACCATTAAAATGGAATCCAGAAAAATTCAAATGAAAAACGCTGCATTTTGTAACAATAAGACAAGCACATTTCATAGGGCCCTAAAAATGCTATTATTGTTCAGCTTTTACTAAATTGATGTTAAATTGTATAAGTTCCATGATTTTAATTAATTAATTAATTTAAAAAAATTGACTATCTCGTCCTATTTCATTGCTTCTAGCTAAATGCTCAGTCCTCTATCCATAATGTTGCTTTCTCCATGAAAAAGTCTTTGTCTGAATCAGGAGAGAAATATGCACAGATCAAGCACTGTTAACAAGCAAAAACAGTCCAAAACAGTTCTAAACAAATATGTGGGTGGATGTAGATGTGAGAAGACAACAGTGGATGGACTTTTTCACTGGTGGAAGAGTTATTATGGATTATGGTATTTTAGGCAGAAGCAATGGTTTTAAATGCCTTGATGGATTTGTTTCTTACAAACATGCAGCTTTTTACTTAATGTTAACTGATGGACTGGAGACATGTAGACTACTTGTGGATTATTGTGATGTTTTTATCAGCTGTTTGGGCTCTCATTCTGACGGCACCCATTCACTGCAGAGGATCCATTGCTGAGCAAGTGATGTAATGCTACATTTCTCCAAATCTGTTCCAATCAAGAAACAAACGCATCTACATCTTGGATGGCCTGAGAGTGAGAAAATTCCAAAATATAAAAATAACTGCAAAATCAAAATTCTAAAAACTGCATGAATAATACTGAAATAAGAGTGCTTTACACAGAAGGGTCTGATCTTTTTGTTTAGTCTTTTCATGTGGTTTAATGAGCTGAAGATATGTTAATTATCCAGTAAGGTGTGAGATGCCATGCTAGCTAGTGAAAATTGATATTGCAGGGTCAAAGCACAAAGGCTGTAGTTTAATTAAATAAATTATTCAGTTTCATAGTGATTCATCTGCGTCCAGCTCATTTACCATAGCACATTTATTTGTTTGACAGAAAACCTCCAGAAGCTTCATGGTTTAACATTTGAAAATGGAAAAAAAGTAACTACTATTGTCTTTTAATTTTGCAGTTTTACTATACATTTTTTATTTGATTTAATTTTAAATTTAATTTCTATTATTTTTATTAACTGCTCTTTTTTTTTGTTGACATAATAGTAACATTAGTACAATATATTTTTCATAATCATAATAAAAATATATAGTTATTATTATTTTGTAGTCATATCAAATAGGTCACAAACCGTGGGAAAATGGCAAGAGATTTAAAACAACAACAAAAAGCCTCTCTGTTGATTTTATGATTACTGAAAGAGGTTTGAGTGGTAATGACTACAATTAACACTAACTATCCATTTTATAATTAGCCTTGTGTAGTCAATAAATATTTATTTAGCACTGTTCCTCATTATTACAACTCTTGCATGTAGTTTAATACTGTAGTCTAATACTGATTTTTGCCACATAGTCAGCAAATTATTCATGATGTGAATCTTTACACAAGAGACGCGCATCAGTCTAACAACAGGTAGCTTCACCTGTCAACTCCCTTACTGTCAATATAACATTGTATTGTCATTGTCAATAAAACCTTTTTTGCATTTAAGCTTCACCAAAGGCTGAAAGTCAAAGGTTAGACCATCTTACTGAACAAAAGTTGTATAAAAACACTTAGTCATTTTCAGATGAATGAGTTCACTGGGTTCATATATTCTTAAAAAGGCTCGTCCCAGAAAACGTCTGTTGCTCTAGTTGTTGGACTGAGTCTCAAAGGGGTGCTAATGTGGAGAGAGAGAGCGTTTGTATGTGCCCTTGACCTGTTCCCACCCACAGGAAGTCAGTGTGGTTATACCGGCCCCTTCCTTAACCTTCAATGGCCAGAAATATTGTGTTTTTTTTGCAGTGCAACAACACTGTACCGAGCTTGTGTAGCTAAAACTGTCTCAGTTCAAGTAGAAGTATTACACTTTTGCTGCATAACTATTCTAAGCCATCGGATTTATGATTTTTCCATTTTGTTAGTGCTGCTGAGACTAATTATGTTTTGATAGGTAGATTGCAATTGTAATTTCCCAAGCAGTCTATTTCCTAGATTGACAATGATGTCAGATTCCCAGTCATTGTGTGACAAGTATCCCAGTTTCAAAGGCCGAAAACATGGGCAATTACTTGCCTTTGTGAAAATGTCAAAGTGCTCCAAAGACCTGCCATAACAGGTTGCCTGCCCACACCATGGCAACCACAGTCGAGCCGGTCTCCATGAGGACCTGTGCCAACCTGTCATGCTTTACTTTTCTTTACTTTTCAAGTCAGCCTTGGAGACGGGGAGTGATTTTGAATGTTATCTATGGCTTGGCATTGCTTACATAAAGATCAAATAGCGAACAGGCTCGAATTGTTCCTGTTTTGGGCATAGAATATAGTTTTATTAGAAATTATTATTATTGTTATAAATATTGTTAATATTATTGATATTGTAAATTATGATGATAGTTTATGTATTATTGTTTGAAAGGTAATGGTTATATTCATTATAATAAGCAGTTAAAATTTTAAATTTAACCGGGGTCGTCACATGTGGTTGCCGCAAGCCCACCGGCCTCCGCTCATTCAAGCCAGCGGCCGCCGCTCACTCAAGGCCGCCGTGTGTGACGCTGTGTTTCGTTGTGAAAACGAAACTACTTTGTTTGGCCTTCCAAAAGCGGACACGACTAGAAATCAGTGGTTAAGTTGTATTTACAACACTGTTCCAGAACAGTTCAACCCAAATATTCAGATGCGTGCAGCACATTTTATGGAGGACTGTTTCCTGATCCTGGTAGAGTAGACTACAATGCCAGCTCTTCTGACTCACAGACTGTAAGTACGTTTTTTTGTATATAAAGAATTTGCCACTGACGATTCAAACGCAGATTTTGAGCAGTGTTTAGTTTAGCACTTGTTGTTTGTCATTTCTCCGATCACAAATGCAGACATGGTTTTATATTTACGAGGCACGATGCAACGCGTAAAAAGACAGTATAAGTCATTATAATCCGTAATTATGTCCCCACTGGATGCAACAAATGCCTCGTTTATGATGGGTTTTAATGTTTTTGTCTCAACGCTCCGGCTGGAACACAGCATCACAGTAGGGTAAGGGGCGTAACATTTCTGTCACACGCTTGAGGTATTCGGCCAATGTGGTGGATTTATTTATTCATTTGTTTGATTTTACATTAACAACAATAGCTATTTTTTTTATAGTTATTAATTTATTGTTGTTGTCAATAACAATAATGATGTCAGTTTTAGTATTATAATAGTGCATTATAATATATAATAGTTTATGTATTATAATGTATTATATTTTACATAATTAAAAAGTTCTATAATATGTAATATTTTTAAACATTAAAGGCACAATATGTAAGATTTTTTTATTAAAATATCCAAAAAAACACTAGAACAGTGTTATATATTTTGCTGAGTTGTGTACTTGCACAATCCCAAATGTTTCGAAGAATGTTTAAATCCAGAGAAATAAGCCATTTTAACTAGTGACATGGACCGTGTCTATAGTGTCATTGTGTGCCTGCCAATGACTAGAACAGTGTTATATATTTTGCTGAGTTGTGTACTTGCACAATCCCAAATGTTTCGAAGAATGTTTAAATCCAGAGAAATAAGCCATTTTAACTAGTGACATGGACCGTGTCTATAGTGTCATTGTGTCACCTGCCAATGATGTCATAACCCCTCGATTTCCGGCTTTTTTTTTGTTTTGTAGAAAACATGTAAACAACAAAGACGCTTTAATATGTAGTGCGTTTTATTAGACTGGTGACGGCACAGAGTAGCATTAAAACAGAACTTTCAAACGTATCTAGTATGATAAAACAGCGCTGCTTTTTTTTCCCACATCAACTCCCATGATTCCACACTCAGTCACGGCGTCATCAAACTACGCCTTTGTTTCTTTGTTTATTTTGAATACGCGCCCTCCAGCGGCGAAAAATTACATATTGTGCCTTTAACATTTATAGATTGTTTTACATTAACAGTGTGATTTTAACAATAATAAAAATAAGTTTATTTATAGTTATATTATTATTATTATTACTATTATTATGTAATTTTGAATGTGGAATGTAGATTCCAATGCCTAAATAGTTCTGTTGTGTGAGATACACCGATGGTGTGGGTGTGTGTGATTGATTTCTGTGCCAGGGAGAAGTGAAAACAAGAATATGCCTGTGTGCTGCTGACCAACTCTAATCACTGTTATGCCGAGTTCAAACTGCACGATTTTAGCCCTGATTTTCACTCGCCGACAACTTTTGAGAAATCTCAAAAGACTCGATCGACGCCCGTGAAATATTTGCCATGCTAAATATCTGGACCTGTCGGCGATTCAAAATCCTGCTGTGTGAAATGAGTTCTGACTGAAAAATACATCGGCGATGACCTACAGCCAATGAGAGAGCAAGGTACAGGGCTTCGGGGAGGAGTTATAGATCACAATATCGGCAAGCATGGCTTCGGTTCCGAGAAAGGCTCCTTCTCGGCCTATTTGGACCCAAGAAATGGAGGATAATTTTAATAACATTTTAACAACATTTCCAGTCTCGCGCGAGCGAGAACTCTGATCTCACTTTCCTTATCACTTCTCGCATGCGTTTGGTTATGAAACGTAGTTTGTGGACCAGACAGTCGGTGCGTTCCAAATGGGATATATCGCCCTCCGAAGGGCACTTCGGAGTGAAAACAATCATGGCCGCCATATTGAAGGGTCGTTCCAAACCAAAGTGCTCAAAACTGGCCACTTCAAAGGGCCCTTCGGAATGAAGGATTTCGGAGGGTACAACTGATGGACACTTCGGGCTACCCATGATCCTTTGCGCAGATTCTTTGTATGATGACGGCTCCTCCGTGTGGGCACGTGATGATGACGCAGAAGGGCACTTCAAGAAACAGTTGTTTGGTCCCCTATACCCTTCAACCCTTCAAAGCTCTCACTCCGGAGGGTAAACCCTTTGAACGGATTTGGGCATAGGGATGAGCCCTTCCGAATGGAACACGGGGAGAGTTGTTCGATTCTTCCTATTGTAAAGTCATGCAGTGTGTAACCTCTTGTCGCCGATCCATCGTGCAATGTGAACACAGCAGCAACTGAATGCTACCCCAGATAGTCCTGCAGTGTGAAAACAACTGTGATCCGATGACTTGTGTGAACTCGGCATTAGAGGTTTTTGTTTACCTAAAGGCATAGATTCACTGGGTCGTAAAGCAGCACATTTTGTAGTAGAGACGTGCAAACATGATTAATAATCTGAAATTATGTAAATTGTTGGTAATTTGGCATTTCTGATTGATGTGGGATTTACGGTGGACTCTAGGGGGCGATTGAGGCCCATTTTTATTTATTTATCTGTTTTCTGTCTCTTTTAAACCATGACAAATTTGGAAATGAATGGTTTGTGGTTTCTCCGATTTTATCGTCTTTTTTCTGTCAACATATTTGCCTTTCATGATTCTGGTCAACGCACAGTCAGCAGCAGTCTAAAATAAAGCTTGTGGAATTGCTGGCCTTTAGTTATCCGTTGCCCTCAGAATGTCATTGGTGGTGGTACGATCACGAGGCTTCTGCATATAACCTTTCATTTTCTCTCAGATATATCTCGTTTGAACCCTTACCTTATTTATATCTCTCTCTTTCCCTCTATGTCTGTCTGTCTTCCTGTGCTGCTGCTGCTGTCTCAGGCTCAGGTGGCGTTTCTGCAGGGTGAGAGGAAAGGTCAGGAGAACATGAAGCAGGATCTGGTGCGGCGAATCAAGATGCTGGAATACGCTCTGAAACAGGAGAGGTGAGCCGACACACAGATGAGCCTCTTTAGCTCGCCGTATAATGTGAAACCCCTGCTCAGTAAAAACACAATAGAACATTACAAAAAAGTGATAAAAAATGGATCGAAACACTTACAACTTTAAATTTCAATTGGATGAGCCATGTTAAGCTGTTGTAAAATTTCCTTTTTTTGTTCTTTTTTTATGTTCTGTTTTTGTGTGTGTGTTTGTTTTCTGTTACTTTTGTTTTGTTATTTTTTTGTTTTGTTACTTTTCTGTTTTATATCTGCTTTGTTCTTTTTTTGTTTTGCTACTTTTCTGTTTTATGTTATTTTTCTGCTTTGTTCTTTTTTTTGTTTTGCTACTTTTCTGTGTTATGTTATTTTTCTGCTTTGTTCTATTTTTGTTTTGTTACTTTTCTGTTTTATGTTACTTTTCTGCTTTGTTCTTTTTTTTGTTTTGCTACTTTTCTGTTTTATTTTGTTTTTTTTCTGCTTTGTTCTATTTTTGTTTTGTTACTTTTCTGTTTTATGTTATTTTTCTGCTTTGTTCTTTTTTTTGTTTTGCTACTTTTCTGTTTTATTTTGTTTTTTTTCTGCTTTGTTCTATTTTTGTTTTGTTACTTTTCTGTTTTGTTTTGCTGTTTTTCTGCTTTATTCTGTTTTTGGTTTGTAGTTTTGTTTTTGTTCTGTATTTTTGTTTTGAACTTTGTTGTATTGTTTTTTTTTTTGTTCTTTTTATGTTCTATTATGTATTTGTTTTGTAATTTTTTTTTGTGTTGTTTTGTTCAATTTTTTTGCTTTATATTGGGTTTCTTTTTTGTGTTGCCTTGATTTTCTGCTTTTATTTTTTTCTGTTTAATTGTTTGAGAGAAGATGCTGTCCTGAAGCACATTGAGAGATCTGAGGATGTTTCCAAGAGTTTGTGTGTTAATCACTTATAATCTTGTCATTTTGATCCCAGGGCCAAACATCAGAAGCTGAAAAGTGGCACTGACCAGAGCCCTGGAGAGAAGAAACCAGAGACAGAAGCTGAACCAAGTAACAACACAAAAACTAACCTATTAAGCACATGCACTTATGAAACTTGATGTGATTCAAATTTACCAACACATGTTAATCATGCCCAGAACAAATACTGTATGCTGCTGGTTATATGTTTTCTTTGTGTTCAGTGACATCATTCTGTTTCTCACAGTACCTAATGGGCCTGCAGATTCAGATTCGGAACCAACCAATCAGATGCCTTGGAAGGAGGGCCGTCAGTTATTGCGCAAGTCAGTGTATTTTGTTTGCATTCATTTTCAGATTTATTTATCAAAAATAATGTGCTGACCCTGTGCATGTGGTGTTTTTGTGTGTGCACGTGAGCAGGTATCTGGAGGAGGTGGGATATTCTGACACCATCTTGGACATGCGTTCCAAACGTGTTCGTTCCCTGTTGGGTCGCAACAGCCCAGAGGCGAATGGGCCTCCTCCTAGCGAACCGCCCACAGAACCAGAACCTCACAGTGGAGAAGAGTCACTACTAGTGCGCCAAATAGAAGAGCAAATCAAACGGTTAGAGCAACACGCATTTTGACATATTAGTATTAAAGGGATAGTTCACCCAAAAATGAAAATTCTGTCATCTTTAGGAATTGAGGAATCTTAATCAATATTAAACAATCTCTTGTAAAATTAATTAAATTATCTCTTGTAAAAAAAAAAATCAATCAGTTTAACACCCATTTATTTGTTATTTATTTGTGTGATAAGTGGGATATTATGAAAACAGACTGAAACAATTCAAACTTAAATTTCTAATTGGATGAGCAATGTTTAAATCGGTTGTAAAATTGTAAAAATGTTTTTTTTTTTGTGAGTGTGGGTTTCTGTTTTCTACTTTTTAATTCCTTTTTTGTTTTGTTATTGTTTATTCTGTTTTGTTTTTTGTTGTATTTATTTTTTTGTGCTTGATTCTTCTTTTGTTCTGTTTGTTTTGTTTTTGTAATGTTCTATTTTTGTTTTGTTCAGTTTTTTTGTTGTTGTTTGTTTGTTTGTTTTTTTGCATTACAATGTAATTTTTTTTGTCTTGCTTTTATTTTATTTATTTTTTGTTTCATTTTAATTTTGTTTTATTTTACGTATCAAATTTCCCACAGCTGAATGCTGCTGTAAACACACCTTTGACTGCACTTTGACTTGTGTTGCTTGGCAACTGCAGACAGCATTTGTTAGGATAATGCAGTTTGTTTCTTGGCCGAGGGATTGTTTATTCCTTTAACTGTTCATAATAAATATAACTCCTAACTGAACATTGTGTACTTTATCATGTTGCTGTTCCTAGCAGTTTAGACAATCAATAATCCACAAGAGACTTGAAAGAGGTGTTCTAATTTCATATGTGTTTGCAAGGCCATTTTTGAAAGTAAAGTTTTTGCGGTTATGCTTGTTGTGGTAATCATGAAGAAATATCTCTCCTGCAGACGTGCTGGAAAAGAGAGCTCTAAAGAACGGTTGGGCAGCTCTGTCCTGGATAAGATTCCTTTCCTTCGTGGCTGTGAGGACGACGATGATGATGACAGTGATGAAGAGGAGGACTTCCAGGGCATGACTACAGACTGCATTGACGGACGCAAAAACAAGAAGTCCAGGAGCAAGGTCAGAGTGTTTACATGAAGATAAGGTCTGCACGCACAAATCCTGTTTTATTCCTAACAGCGTGTCGCCTTTACACATATAGATGGGTGGAGAATCCATGACCACAGATCTTGACCCTGAGGATGACGATGATGAAGATGATTCTGAGGACGCTCTGGGCGAGTTCGATTTCTTGGGCTCAGGAGAGGAAGGCGAAGGGGCGGGAGAAGCTCGCATATCTGGAGACGGCCGTGAATTAGGTATGGAGGCCCATATGTTCAACATTTTTGGAAATATGGTCATGAGAAGTACTACTAGACAACTCGCCATTCCTGCAAGTATTTTTGACAGTGGATGTGAGGGTTTCCGTTCCCTTTATTGTCATGCTGTGACCACTTATTGTTTTCTTTTAATTAGCTTTTGTTTGTAACTTCCTGTTGATGAAATCTGTTGACGGGACCTCCATTCGGTCCTCACGTTACTGCACGCTTGTTTGTTTCCCTGATATTCTTTTTACCTGAGTGACTGGCAGCAGTGGATTTTATTTTATTTTTTCCTGCTCTGTCTGCTGGTTTGTTTAGTCCTCTCACTTCCTCTGCCCAGGTTCAGAAAACCGCCGGAATAAGTTGCAAGGCATTATGTCAGATTTCCCGCCCAAACCCACTCCACCTCCTTCTATCCCGGGCCAGACACGCTCCGGAGAGGGTAAGATTAACCATCCGGCTCTCTGAATGCACCCCCTTATCCTAAACTGATCACTTTTAGATCATAAAAACAAAACAAACTTGTAGCCAATCAGCAGTAAGGGACGCGTGTCTACTCATGATGTGGAGGAGAGAGCGTTTAGTGCTCACATTAGCGAGCCGAGCGACAGAAAGATAGAGATGGCGGATAAAAAACAAAAGAGGAAAACGTCTGCGGAACAAAAGAAGGCTTAAGGCAATAAGGCAAGAAGTAGGACCGTGTAAATATCGGATCTCAAGGAGCGGAAGGACTGCGATCGGATGCCGAGGTTGCTTTGTTTCTTCTCGATAGTTGAGTAACACCGTGTCTGCGCCGCAACAGCTAAAGTCTGTCTAGTACACTGGACGCGACAAAGCGACCGTTGAAAATCATTTGAAATTTGTGTCAATACGTCATGACTCGAATGCAGCAGCAGTTTTCTTTAGGGGATTTGTCGTGCCGCGCCACATCCAGTGTAGACCATAGATATGTATATATATCTATGGTGTAGACAGCATCACTGATTACGAGTTCTATAGTATTTTGTCGCGCCGCACCACACCGTGTCTGTGCCGCAACAGCTAAAGTTTGTCTAGTACACTGGACGCGACAAAGCGACCGTTGAAAATCATTTGAAATTTGTGTCAATACGTCATGAATAGAATGCAGCAGCAGTTTTCTTTAGGGGATTTGTCGTGCCGCGCCACATCCAGTGTAGACCATAGATATGTATATATATATCTATGGTGTAGACAGTATCACTGATTATAATGAGTTCCATAGTATTTTGTCGCGCCGCGCCATTCGCGTCCGGTGTAACACGGTTTTGCTTTGTTTCACAGAACTAATCGTTGCCTGGGTTGCGTACGTATGTGTGGGGCGGAGCTATCAAAATAGGGGCGAGACCCTTTTGGGGTAGGGGCGTGTTTATTTTGGTGATTTCAAATGTCCACATTTGCTTCCAGAAATCGCTTACCCCACCTTTAAAAGGGTCATTTATTTATTTCCATTGCTCAACCATTACTTTTTTAATGCATTGATAAATAAAAATTTTGTTAAAAATTAATTTTTTTCCCCACATTGTAGATTATATTATATTAAAGTGTTTTATACTGATTAAATTTTATATTATATATTATATTATATTATATTATATTATATTATATTATATGTTATCTCACTGAAATTATTGAACCATTTTTCATTTTATTTGTCAGTATAACGAATGTAAATATTCTTTCTTAAAAATGTAAAATGCATAGCAGAAAGTTGATTGATGATGCATGTTGCTCAGTTGGCTTTTGAATCTATTTGTCTGTCTATTTATTTATTTCGTTTATGGTGATTTCAAATGTCAACATTTGCTTCCAGAAATCGCTTACCCCACCTTTAAAAGGGTCATTTATTTATTTCCATTGCTCAACCATTACTTTTTTAATGCATTGATAAATAAAAATTTTGTTAAAAATTAATTTTTTTCCCCACATTGTAGATTATATTATATTAAAGTGTTTTATACTGATTAAATTTTATATTATATATTATATTATATTATATTATATTATATTATATTATATGTTATCTCACTGAAATTATTGAACCATTTTTCATTTTATTTGTCAGTATAACGAATGTAAATATTCTTTCTTAAAAATGTAAAATGCATAGCAGAAAGTTGATTGATGATGCATGTTGCTCAGTTGGCTTTTGAATCTATTTGTCTGTCTATTTATTTATTTCGTTTATTTATTTAAAGCGAGGAAACATTCAGCCAAACCATCTTTGTTGCCAAGAAGATTACAAATATTTAATGTACTATGTAAAATAAAAATGTGGGCATTTTTCCTCATTGTATATTATAATATATTATATTTACACAATTTGAAAGTTATAATCGTTTTTATCAGTATAGCAGTGATTATTAAAGGTGCAATATGTAAGATTTTTTATTAAAATATCCAAAAACCACTAGAACAGTATATCATACCAAACCATACCGGTTACATAGGTACCGCTGCCATATTGGTACCGGGTTTCGGTACCCAACCCTAGTCGGCTGTGGGGATGAAGACGACAACTCCCATGATTCCACACTCAGTCACGGCGTCATC
>NW_015662588.1:107015-107287 GCF_001515625.1 Sinocyclocheilus rhinocerous
TTTTTTTCTTTTTTTTTTCTTTGTGAATCTGTAGAATGTCTGTGCTGAATTTTCCATTTTCACTCTGTTAATTGTTGTGCATCTGTCTGAACTCAAGGGGGAGCTCTTGGATTCTCATCTGATGTCTTCATTCTGGATGCGGTTGGAGGAGGAGATATGAACCTCGGAGAGCTGGCTGACCTCACTGTTGCCAACGACAATGACCTCACCATTGACGTTAGTATAATAAGTAATCTTTCCTCCTCAACTGAAAGAATTTTTAATCGTTAGAG
>NW_015662588.1:107439-107787 GCF_001515625.1 Sinocyclocheilus rhinocerous
ATGCATAGGTCGCCTAATACGCTTCTTAGCATGGGTGGAGGAGAAGAAGAAGTAGAATTCATAGTGAGAACTACATAATGATGCATAGTACACAATTGTTTTTTGAATCTATTTATTGAAATTGACATTCCAATAAAGCTAAATCAGAAATGCTTGTGTTAATGATTTGGACTTTTTTTTCTAATAAAACTGAAGTGTTTATAATCTCGAGACAACTTTAAAATACTTGCAAAGTCCTTTGTAAAAATGCATTTTAATCATAGTGATATTCTTAATGTTTCTTAATTTTTTTACTTTTATTATAAACTACTATATATATATATATATATATATATATAATTTTTTTTT
>NW_015662588.1:107797-115874 GCF_001515625.1 Sinocyclocheilus rhinocerous
TATATATATATATATATACACACACACACACATACATGTATACACATTAAGTTTTACATTAAGTTGGTCAAAAGCGACAATAAAGACATTTAGAATGTTATATCTCTATTTCACATTAATAAACTATTCATAAAAACATCTTGTAAAAAACAAAAACATTCATCACAATTGTTTGCAACACTGATAATAATAAATCTGAATAATAAATATCAAGAAACATAGGATGACAATATTAGTGTGATTTCTAAGGGATTATGTGACACTGAAGAGTAATGGCTGCTGAAAATTCAGCTTTGCCATCGCAGTCATAAGTTACATTTAAAATATATTGAAGTAAACATTTTAAATTATAATAATAACATTTCACAATATTTTAATAACAATAATTTCTGCTGTATTTCTAATGAACCTCGGAGAGCTGGCTGACCTCACTGTTGCCAACGACAATGACCTCACCATTGACGTTAGTATAATAAGTAATCTTTCCTCCTCAACTGAAAGCATTTTTAATCGTTAGAGTGACATTTTATCACAATTATTTCTGCAGTATATAAAATGCTCTATATCTGCATATTTCACACAAAACTGGATTAAAAATGCAATTGAAGTGACTGAAAACATTACATTCAGTTCCCACTATATTCTTCATTTAATATTGTTTCTGTCACAAGTAAAAAGTATATAATGAAGTGTAGTTTTTCACAAGGAATAGTATTCTTTGATATGATTAGTTGCAGGACAGTCGAGAAGAGTTCAAAAAAACGTGGAACCCTCGCTTCACGCTACGAAGCCACTTCGATGCCATCCGAGCGTTGACCTTTCACCCCAGCCAGGCCGTGCTGCTGTCTGCCTCTGAGGATGGAACGCTCAAACTGTGGAACCTCAACAAGGCAATGCACTCCAAAAAGTAAGAAGCACATCCTAACCCATTGGTCCAAAACAAGACACACAAACAAGGCTGAGAAGACCCATATTTTACTGCCCAAACAAGTTTGTGTTCGTGTACATGTAGGTGTCTCTGGAAGTGTGTTTAGAAATATAGATCCGTAAAAGATTCTTTTAGCACTGTCTCTCTGCATTCTAACATGGAAGCCTCTCATTTTTGCCTTCACAGAAATGCAGCGCTGGACGTTGAGCCCATTTATACATTCAGAGCACACAAGTGAGTGGGACGGGTTTATAATTAGACTGAGATCGACTCCCTAAAAATGAAATTGCATGGCCTATGGCTAACATACTCTGCCAAGTGCTCAAGGCTAGATTATGGGGCGAAAGCTGTGTTTTAAAACCTAGTGGGCTTCCAAAGTAGCATCTGAACTGAAAAATTAACTGAAACTAGAGATGAACATTATACTGCTACCATTGGTTATTATCTTATAGTGTAGTTTTTTTGTAATTTATCAGTGTTGGTATCAGTAGATATTGTAAGTTTAATTGTACATGCTAATTTTCCCTATATTTACATTTATATTTCCTTTGCTTTTCCTTTGATTTAATGCTTTCTTAGCTAATTTTATAGAAGCCCATTTTCACCGTTGAATAACAAACAAATAAGGTAATTGTTACTTTTTATCTCACAATTCTGAAGAGTCAGAATTGTGAAAAATAAACTCAGGATTATACAAAATTGTGATTATACAAAATTGTGAGTTATAAAGCCAGAGTTGTGTTATATAAACTCAGAATTGAGAGATCAAAAGTCAGAATTACCCTTTTTATTTTTTATTCAGTGGCAGAAAGAAGCTTCCACAAATCTTTGAAAACACTAATAACCGAGTCACTTTGTAAACTTTGGCAAATTGCAAAACATACATTTTTCCATATAGTACATTATAATGTTTAATGCCAAAATGTACTTGTAGCATGCGGTTAGTGTTAGTGTTTTAGTATAATTTTTAATTAATTTAGACAAATTAGTTAAATATCTATAATTAATTGATTACATAACAAACACAAAACAGTTACCTGCCATGAAAAAAAATTTGATTATTGAAAATTATCAGTATCTGCTAAAATAGTAAAATCTGTCCATCTGTAATTGAAACAAATAGAATAAAATAAAAATAATAAACGCATATTCTATTAAACTAAAAACAGCACACATGGTTTGAAATGGTTATCTTTTAATTAATTCTTGTTTAATAAATATTGAATGAAAATTAAGTATACATGTACACTACCATTCAAAGGTTTGGGGTCTGTAATATCTGAAAATTCAGCTTTGCCATCGCAGTCATAAGTTACATTTAAAATATATTGAAGTAAACATTTTAAATTATAATAATAACATTTCACAATATTTTAATAACAATAATTTCTGCTGTATTTCTAAATAAATTCATCCTCAGTGAGGATAAGAGACTTTCAAAAACATTTAAAAAAAATCTTACCCAAAACCTTTGAACAGTAGTTCTAATCTTTTCTCTTTTTATTCATGCACCATCATGAATGAATGTGTTTGCTGAGCTTTCTTTCTGAGGGAGGAATACATGCAGTAACACATCTGGAGTGTGGCTGCGATTTCATAAAATGTTGCTCACTAGCAGCTCACTAGGTTTTAGAAAAGTGTGTTTTCCCTTGACATTTAACAGCATTAGCTTTGTTTTTTGGACATGCACTGTGGCAATATCATGGTATTCTTTGAAAATCCTTGGATAACAATGCTGTTGCATATGACTATTGAAATCAATCAGCCATACAATATATATATCAAAGTTCGAGTGTATTACCAGTACCACTACAGTATTTTTGTTGTGTTTTTTTTAATATGTTGTGTATGTGTGTGTGTGTGTGTGTGATTCAGTGGAGCTGTTCTTTCTCTGGCTATGGGGGAGGAAGGAGAATCATGCTTCAGCGGCGGTCTGGATGGCACCGTCCGTGGCTGGAAGATTCCCGACCTTAATGTAGATCCTTACGACAACTATGGCAAGTCAACCTATTGCTGCACTTGCAAGTTACACAGTGTGATTAAAAACAGTGGTTAACACAGTCCTCTAGAGGGCGCTGACTAAATTAATTTGAGAGCTAGACATAAATGTTGTGTATAAATGCGTTCAGATCCCGGCGTGGAGAGCAGCGTGTTGTCGGGCCATGAGGATGCGGTGTGGGGTTTGGCCTACTCCTCCAGCCTGAAGCGTTTGGCCTCCTGCTCTGCAGATGGGACTGTACGGATCTGGGACCCCCATAATTCCTCACCGTGTGTGTCTGTTTTCAACAAGGAGAAAGGTGAGGAGAAGACCTTGCGTGTTTGGATTGTTTGTCTTTTCTGTTTGTCCCTCTCACTCATTGCCTATCTCTTTCAGAACATGGCACTCCCACCTCGGTTGCCTTTGTAAACTCCGACACATCCCAGGTTGTTGTGGCCTTCGATGGGGGCGAGACTCTGCTTTATGACCTCAGCACAGAGCAAAGCATCATGGTCTTGGAGAACCAGGCTAAGGATGGTAAGTGCCAGTTCATATAGGAATAAACATTTACAAATTATGCTCACCAGCAAACAATTTTATCTAATTATTATTATTTTATTTTTTTTAAACTATAAAATAAAAAGGTTACTTAAGTACTTTATTAGACTGCCATTTTGGGAAAAGTCATGTAAAAAGGTGTGAAAATTGCTTTAAATAAATTAAATAATCTTATTCTTAAAATATGAATTAAGTAATTCTATAAACTATTCTTAGAATAATAAGGTTCTATTAATTTACATTAGTTAATGCTTTAACTTATAAAAAAAAAACTTAAAAGCTATACATTTATTACAGTATTTATTATTTTTTTAAGTTTACTTAATAAAAATAAAGCTATTTATTGTTATTTCATGTTAACTCAGTTCCATTAAATATTACTGTAAGTTTTACCTGATACAACTTTTTATTTTAATAATGTATTAGAAAATGTTGAAATTAACTAAATGAATTAGTATTTTCCTGTATTTATCATTGTTATTTCATGTTAATTAAACCACTGTAGGTAACTAGTCTTAAGAAATGGAACCTTACTGTTAAGTGTTATATCGTATTATTATATTGCCTTGAGAAAGCAAACATTCTGAAATGCTATTTAAACTTAATATTCTTCCTCTTCTTCCCAGATAGCACACATATGTCTGCAAGATGTCTGTTAAAGATCACTTGGTCTGGAAAGCATCTGCTGTGTACAAACATCTGATAGACGTCTTTAAGATGCCAGTTTTACATACATTCTTAATCATAAACATCTTAAAGACATCTTCTAAACGTCTATTTGACATCTAATAGGAAACATCCTATAGACGTATTGCAGATGAGCAAACACTCTAAAAAAATACGTCTTGCAGATGTAAATGCAGACGTCAAATAGACTCCTCTGTGATGTACGTGTGCTATCAGGGTTCTGAGACCAAAATGTCTGACTGTATCTCCTCCTAGAGCTTTAATGCTACAAGCACCAAACTCGGCAGAGACCTGGGCCCTGAAGTTTAGTTTGTTGCTATATCTTTTCAGACTGATCAGACTTGTAGCTTTTATATAATTAATCATCAAAATCAAACATTTTCCATAGACTTACATTGCCAGAGCAAAAATGTACCCTCTAGAAGACAATTGCTGTCTATCAGAGGGAGCCGCAGGATAAGAAATCTTTCAACTCCACTCTCTTACTTTTGTTTTTAATCGATTATATTTCCAAATAAATACATACATTTAATTCACACTGACAAGCTAAACCAACATATTTGATCGTGACCAGGTCAGGACTCAACAATAATGACTGATGGCCAGAGGCCGGTGTGAAAGACGCTCGGGACAGGACAGATGACTGATAAGCTTCTTTATTATAATACAAAATATCAAGTGTCTGTAGAAAAAAATATTACGAAATCAATAACTGTGGTACTTTTTTTGTGGCGGGGCAGCTCAAGAACGGCGAACACACAAGTGATCTGGCTCTTTTGCCTCAAGGCTGCCCATGTTGGCTTTCTCGAGCCAACATCAAAGTTTGTTTACAAACTTTAGCCTCTAGTTATTATTATTATTATTATTAAATAATCCTGTGATAAAAACCGAACCGTGATTAAAAACACCCCTAATATATATATTTGTTGAAAATAATAGTTCCACACAGCATGTTACAAAAGTAAAATGGTTTGTGAATGCTGTTTCATGTTGACTTGATGTCTGTTGTAAAATAATAAAATATTGTGTTTTTCTTTACCGCCCCTGCAGGCAGCGAGCTGATTAACTGCGTGGTCAGCCATCCGTCCCAACCGATTTCCATTACAGCCCACGAGAACCGCACCATCCGCTTCCTGGACAATAAGACAGGTGTGTGTGTGTTTGTTTGTGTGTGTGTTGAGAGCTTGTAGCAATTTTGAGGCCCGTAATAGCACTGCGTATTTTCCAGCTGTGCACTGTGGGAACTGTAAATACACCAGCAAAGCATTTGACTCTCCTACCGTGCAGTCACAATAGACCTCTCAAAGCTGTTAAAAAAGAACCTCCGGTAAAAAAAAAACTCAATCGTATCGTGCCAGACACCAACCTTTACTCACCAGTTTATATAGCAAGAGCACTTGAAGAAAAGCGAATAACATTCTTGGTGTGAAAGATTAGCCAGTGGAAAAAAAAAAGGCATCTGGAATGTGAATCCAGTGGTACATTACCTGCGGCTTTGTTTTCAGGCATATTAGGATGTTTTTATTGATTTTTTTTTTTTTCCTGGGTACGTGTTCATAATGGAAATTGTGTTAAAGGTAAATTGTGTAATTTGAGGATGAGTCACGATTAGGGATGGGTACCGAAACCCGGTATTTAATCGGTCCCGGGGCTAAATTATGAAAGACTAGCTACGTTTTGTCTTGCACAACTACTTTCCCTTCACAGGAATTCGCGCATTCGTTCCTCCCTAAAAACCCAAACTTAATGTCAGAATCAGCTCAGTCGGTGATTGTTGTTGGAGGAGAACAGTTGAGAGAAAATCCAATGTGTATCAATATATTGTCTTAAAGTGACAAACTGGTGCTTGGGCCATCAAAATGCAAATCTGCTCTTAATCTGAATAACGTTATAGCCACGATGGTTGACTAGTCGTCTATTGAGGCTTATCTAGATTTTTTTTAAGCCTTTTTGTCAGCCAAATCCCTAAAATATTATAAAATAAGTTGATATATTAATAATTTAAAAACAGATTAGCATGTTCACACTGCTCTGTTGTTGGTTAATGTAGGTAAACAAATACAATATTTCATTTATTGTTTTTTATTTTATTTTAAAAACACATTTTGATTATACTTTTTAATTATTTATTTATTAGTTTTGCAATTCTCTCATGAATCCCAGTTTTAGAAACCTTGCTTTAAAAAGGATGAATTTAGGAACACAAACTTTACACGGCGTTTTCCTATTGGTTGAGCCAGAACTTGGAATATCGGACCATTTAGAAACAATATTGTGTATCAAAAATATCCCACATGACCTAATCTTTCCTCCTTCCTCTCGCTGTGGCCACAGGGAAAGTGATCCATTCCATGGTGGCTCACCTGGATGCTGTAACCTGTCTCGCCACAGACCCTAAAGGCGCTTACCTCATCTCCGGCAGTAAGTAAATATACACCAACATGCAGTGTGTGACATCAGTGAGCAAAACAACATGCCAGCTGAAGCCTTCTGAGCACATCCACGTCAACAGACCACATTCTCACTGAAATGTGGAAAATCTCTGCAGCTATAATTTGAGATTTCTGTTTTTTTTTTTTCAGGTCATGACTGCTCTGTGCGGTTGTGGATGCTGGACAATCGCACGTGTGTGCAGGAGATCACAGCACACAGGAAAAAACACGACGAGGCCATTCATGACGTGGCCTTCCACCCCTCGCAGCCCTTCATCGCCAGCGCGGGGGCCGACGCGCTTGCCAAGATCTTCGTTTGATTTTCTCACTGGTAAATGCATATAAAAACAAAATAAAACTGGATTAAGAGTTAGAAGTTAAAGCAGGGTTTCCGCGGGTATTAAAAAAGTCTTAAAAAGTCTTAAATTTAGTTGTATCAAATTTAAGGCCTTAAAAAGTCTTAAATTGTACAAGAAAGTCTTAATTATGATTTCAAAAGGTCTTAAATTTGGGGACGGAAAGACCAGAATTGCGATATGACTGAATGTGACGATTAAACTTCAAAAGGCTATGATTTCATTAAATAAACATGAGCGCTGCGCGTTCAATGTCCGGTGCTGCGCTGCTTTGTGTACAGCAGTTACCGGGGAAACAGTTCTAATTCTACCAAACACTCCACCTACTGTCAGAATGAATGAGCATTTTCAATAAAACTGATGTTTTGTTCAGAGTTCAGACAAATGCAAAAATCGACCCATGTTTTTACCCTGCAAACACGCAGAGCTTTAAATGTGAACTGGTGGATCGATAAGAAAGACAATGCATTAGAAAAATCTAAACAGAATAGGTGTGTGTGATATGTATGGTCTGCGATAATATCGTAATTGTTGTTTTAACGATGTGCAATTTGATATTATCGAGTATATCGCGAAAAGCAAACAAAACATTTTAGACACCATATTTCCTGTTTTTGCTCTATTTCTCCAACAAAAATCATTCCAAACACAGCCACAGCACTGTTTTGTGCCTCTGAGCAACATGACAGTGTTTCGTTCCTGAATGAATCAACCGTTTAAATGATTCGGTTCAATCGCAATGACTCACTTATTAACAGTGACTTGCTGCCACCTACTGGCAGTTTTAATTTCACATTTAAGGTACCTTTTCATTTTTAAAATAATTTCAAACATCAGTTTTCAATGTTTTATGTTTAAAATATCAAAACATTATTTATGCATTTCATCTGCAGGTTAGAGTATTCCATGTCCCTCAGAGCTGCATTAAACAGTGTGTAAATAATGCAGCTTCTGTGTTTCCTGTGTTTCTGTGCATTGCAAAGATCAATTTTGTTGATACTGATTTCATTTGCTTGGTAACAGCCCAAATGCAAGAATTTGACTCAAAAGATGATGCACACTTTTAGAAAAAATGGCTTAAAGGTAAAAATTTGTTGGAAATGATTAATTTCTATTACTGCTGTGAACTGACCACACA
>NW_015662588.1:115905-138228 GCF_001515625.1 Sinocyclocheilus rhinocerous
TTATCGAGATATCATTTTTTGTCAATATTGCACACCCCTAATGTATGTTATTTAATTGATATAATAATTTATTGTTAATAATTGTTTTAAATGAATATAGTAATTAATACTTTTGACTAATCCATTTTCTTAAAAATGGTTTAAAGGCTGAAATGTAAAGTTTATCATTTTATAAAACTTTTTGTTTTTGTGAAAACTTGTATCTGAACTGTAAATGATACTTTTTACAGTAATTTTACAGTTTAATATGGTACAATAGACATTGCCCTAACCCGCTCATATGGTATTAATTTTATTTGTGCAGGTCTTAAAAAGGTCTTAAATTTGAGCTTAAAAATCCTGCAGAAACCCTGTGCTGTGTGCAATTTGGCTGATATAAGCAAAAATGCATATCATGATATTCTTTTGTTTTTTTTTGTTTATTGTGCATATACACGTTTTTAATGAAATGTGATTACAAATTGCAGAAAAAAATGATAGTCCTATAGAATAGAACATTGCATAGAACATTCCTCATGTACAGACATTCTTTGTCGCAAAGTGGTTTACTGCTGCATTAGTGAATCAATCCAGTGACTAAACAAATCAATGTCGCACTCTTCCCGTTAGTAGTGTGAAAACCATCTGTTCTTTATATTGGGATTGTTATATATACAGAAAGGTAGACTCGGTAGTTCAGCTAACAGTGCAGCTCTGCAACTTTTAATGCAACTGGAGTAGATCTAAATTAAATGCCATAATCATCACTTTTGACGATTAGTTCATCTTGGCGGCTGTTATAGTAAAAATGCAGTAAAAGTTTTCAAGTGAGTTTAACATGTAATGCTACATTTCATATGCAAAGATGTTAGCCAATCATAGCAGTGGGCGTGTCCATTGAACCCTTTTAGCAGACACGCCCCTTCCAATGGAGCGTTCAAATCAGAAAGCTAAATTTAAGGTAGAAAATGATCATTTATAGCTAAATCATGACTGTTTTTGATGAAAATCCATAGTAAGATTAGAAGTGCACATCAGGAATCAATATAATTAAAAAAATGCATTTCATGTCCCCTTTAATTAAAAGAATGGCCCAAAATAGTCACTTGTTTGTGAATCAGACTACGCTGTTAGTGGTGTATGTGTTTGTTTGCAACCATGAGGACAACTCGCTTCAGATTTAATTCACTCACAATACTCATGTGAGTATTGTACATGTCTCTGGAGATTCGGCCGTGAAAAAGTTGTCCCTATGGTCTGATTCAGTTCTTTATGTCTGATGCAAGTCAGCAAAAAGGCTGAAATCGCTTGCAGCTCCTTGTTAGTAGTCATCGTAGGTGTGCATGCTTATGTATGTTCACATGTGATGCCTGCAGCCTTAAGCTAATTTTTGCTTTTTTTTTCCTCAGGGGATCCACTTTCACTACTGGGCCACACGAGTGAAACGCAGAGTATCTGAACACACACACACACACACGCTCACTAAATGTGAGGAACGATGTTCTACACATCACTGCCTGTGTTAAAGGCACTCGACTCGATAACCTATCATTTTTTTATGCCTCACACGTTGTGATACACACTCTACTGCTTTCAATACTAATGAGTTTGCTGCTCATGTCCCGATTTCAGTTTTAGACTACACTACTAATAATCTGCACAGTGTGTTGCGAGGGATGTCCAATCTGTTGACGGATGGACTCATGCAAACACACACACACCTTAACACAACTCACACCCTGGATTTTAATTTCATGCTCGGTTTAGGTTGAGGATTTGAAGGCTCTCGGTAAACAAGACATTACCCAAGCCTGCACATTTTCTCGATGTAAATTGCATTAGTGCTAATCTGTGAATTAATGTCCTCGCGTAACTGTTGCCTAGTAACGTGAGGCGATCGATGCATTTCATTCCAAAGACTGCTTTAGATTAGTTTTTTTGGTTGCGTTTTAGCTGCAAGTACAACACAGCTTTACCTTTAGCCTCACAGCTAAGAGCCTTAGTGTTTCAGCCTTTCGTAATCAGTTCCACACATCTCATTCTTATGACGAGTACACTTTGAACTAAAACCGTGCGTTTGTGACGGTGCTAGCACAAGCATTTTGCAATCACCATCTTCATTCATATCCAATCAGGTGGCGTTATCCGTAATAGTCAGCTGACTGTTAAGTAGTGTATTTATTGTAGTGTTCGGTATCGGTTGGAAGACTTTTTGGGAAGATCTGCAGTTGGATGCGTAACTGATTTCTGTATTTAAGCAGGATGCGCTGTAAATAGCACACTTGACTCACAACCTTGGTGCTAAGATCTCCTCTGAATCAGGGACCTGTTCACGACGAGGGCAAAATCAAATCAAATCTCGGTTGACGCCTGCCATTCCGCGGAGTCATCACGTACGGTTCTTTGGCATTTCAGAAATACAGCCCATGCTTCGGGAATTTCAGAGTGCTTCTGGTGTGCCGAAGTGGCTTTTAAGGTTTTTGTCAGGGTATTTTTAAGACGATAAACTCTATATCCACGCTGGAGGATCTTTGGTTGATGATTGTCGCCAATAAAAAAATTGAAACCAACTACAAGTTCCAGTGTTTAAGTACAGCTGTATTGTCAATTTCTGAGTTTTTGGACATCTGTGATCTCGACCCAAGTCATTTTTCCTGAAAAGCGGAGAACGAAGCAAAGCTCGAAAGGGCGTTTTAAGCGATGAGAAACTAGTGCCCCCTAGTTTTCAGTTGACTTACCAAAAGGTCAAAGCCCAGAGGTGGAACTTGGACAAATTCAAAAAGTCCTCTTAATGGGTTTTGTGCCGTCAGTCAAGGCAAGACACAAGGTGTTTCAGAATAAAGCTCATATGGGCTCTTTGAGTGAAAATAAAAGTGGGGCACCTTGCTTTTTATTGGCTAAGCAAGCAATCAAGATGCAACTCTGAAACTTGTTGGGGGGAAACCAAGATGGGATGAAGAATCAAACCTGAATCTGATCTTCAGGTTTCTTAGTTGGAGGGAGCCTGGTCTTGATGTCTGGATATCAAAGGTCCCATCTTGTATTAGCCAGTTTCTGTTTTGCTGGGTTTATTTTTATCCTTTACTGGTTTTCCGTGGTCGTAGACAAGTGGCCGGAAGGCAAGTCAGAAGCAACAAAAAGACTGATGGGCCATAAAGAGCGCTCTTGCATAATGGAGCCATGTCAGTTCTTAACCAGACTTCCTCTATCCAGAATCACGCCATCCAACCAACTCGGAAAACAAGGGGTTTTGTGCCGTCAGTCAAGGCAAGACACAAGGTGTTTCAGAATAAAGCTCATATGGGCTCTTTGAGTGAAAATAAAAGTGGGGCACCTTGCTTTTTATTGGCTAAGCAAGCAATCAAGATGCAACTCTGAAACTTGTTGGGGGGAAACCAAGATGGGATGAAGAATCAAACCTGAATCTGATCTTCAGGTTTCTTAGTTGGAGGGAGCCTGGTCTTGATGTCTGGATATCAAAGGTCCCATCTTGTATTAGCCAGTTTCTGTTTTGCTGGGTTTATTTTTATCCTTTACTGGTTTTCCGTGGTCGTAGACAAGTGGCCGGAAGGCAAGTCAGAAGCAACAAAAAGACTGATGGGCCATAAAGAGCGCTCTTGCATAATGGAGCCATGTCAGTTCTTAACCAGACTTCCTCTATCCAGAATCACGCCATCCAACCAACTCGGAAAACAAGGTTTCCTACTTGGGGGTGTGATTTTTGGCAAGGAAAACCTCTTGGAGTGATTTTATTAATGGACAAGGTTATGTCTTGTCACTTGTTCAATATCGAGACCACGGATTCATTTTGGGCTATTCGCCCAGTCAGTGAATGTCACATAACCACAGACTTGCGTTTAGTGGAATCCATAATACTTTGCTGCTTACCTCTTTACCTAGTAACTTCACGCCGCACACTAACGGTTAGCTTTATGCTACACTACACGTGTAGGATCACACGATCGATTGGGTTCATCCATGTATCGCCGCATTGTTACGTTCTCTTCCAAAGACTGCTGATTGCATGGGTGTTTAGACGAGTCCTGCTGTCTCTTGTACACCTCTATTTCCGCACCCCTCGATGCAATAAGAGTCTTGAAATTACAACAAAACCCATTCCTTACCGAGAGAGGACGGATCTGTGTAAAAATAAAAATAACAATTGAAAGAAACCGAAAATGTTTGTTTGAAAAGCTGCCAATGCAAAATGTAAGTTTCCCGTTTTAAGACTTACTTGCTTTTTTTTTACTAGACATTATTATGATTACTAGTAAAATAAGGTGTAAGACGACAGTAGTACCTTTTTTCTAGGCTTAATACTTGCTTGTGATTGTGTAAAAGCCTAAACAACTGAAAATTGTATGGACATTTAAGAAAAAAAAGAAAATGTTTCAGTCCACAGCCAAGGTAAAAGGACTTTTTGTTAAGTGTTTTTATTTTTTTTAAAGCAATTTATCACTGTGTGATATTTTGTACATCATATTAAGCTGTATTCAAACTATATCCTCTAACTACAAGGGATAAAAAAAGACCAGCCTTTTATTTATATTGTTTTATTATACATATTTTTAAACTGCTTTCTAGCTTGTATCGAAATACATCTTTTCCTTATCCTTGTGATTTTTTTTTGTTTGTTTGTTTGTTTGTTTACTCTGCAGGTCTTGTGTTGTATGTCATTAAAAAAAAATCCAAAAAACGACTAAATAAAAACATGATTTTGTACAGACATTTAATTCTTGTCTGGTCTGAACTCTGTTCACTCTGCTGTCTGTGAAAAAGTTTAAATTAACTAATACTGACCACATTTCTTTGAATTGATAAGCGTCATATTTGGGATCTGATATAAGTTAACTAGGTGGAGGATGGAGTCAGAATCCAGGTATTTCATTCCTTTTATTTAATTCATTCATTCATTCATTCATTCTTCAGATAAATAAGATGAGTGTTAAATTATGTAAACATATTGAATTGAATTGAAGGCTTTTTATCAGCATTGTATCGAATACAACGAAATTTCACATGCCCCTCCTATTGGTGCTTCAAAACATACACAAAATCCACAATGAGTGTCATATGATAAATAAAAGTACAATACGAAATAGCCCTTCAAGAAGAGCTATTTTAACAAAGTAAATGGTTTAATGCTGCTACAGTACATACACACATGTAAACAACACTATCACATTCCATTTATAAACTTGATATGCAGCAGGTAAATAAGAAAGTTAAGGATTTGAGCAGTTATTGCACAGTCCACAGTAAAGTGTCATTTATAAATTGTGCAGGACAGCCCTTAGATTAGGGACTGGATAGCTTTTGGATAGAAACTATTTAATAATCTGGCAGTGCGCGTTTTGATTGCCCTGTATCGCCTTCCTGAGGCCAGGAGGACAAACAGGTGATGGCCGGGATGGGAAGGGTCCTTAATAGTTTTTTTTTTTTTGCTCTAGATCAGTGTTTCCCAACCGGGGTGCCGTCTGTCGAGAGCAGGGGTGCCGTGTAAAAAAATCATTTTGTAATATTTTTAAATGCTAAAATGTTCAAAAAAGCAGCTATTATATAATATCCATTTCTGATGTCGCCAATAATTAGAGATGCACTGAAATTCTGGCTGCCGAAAATTAGTTCACCACTCAGGATTCACTTTCACGTGGTGTGACGCTCTGCGTATTATCCCGCTCTATGCGTGTGTGTGCTCCGCTCAGTCGCTCACGGCCCATGTGACTGTTCCACTCATATACCATTCATGTTCATCGGAACAGCAAAGTCCACTCAAAAATCGAGCTGACAGGAAACATCTATGTAGTACAGTATTGTTTCTGTTTGCAATAGCCCTACTGTGCTGTAACAAGGTGTGGTAAATGGGCAACTCTGGTTACGCTGCCCTCTCATTCATTGATCTGCTAACCGTTATGCTCACGTGTCCTCTGATAATAATAGCTTTCTAGGATTAAACATTATTTGGATAATTGGTAAAAATATATATATATCTATCTTAATAGCCCTACTGTTTGTTAGACCTACCTGAAAAACTAAAAAGCAATTTATTTAATTTGTAGGCATATAAATTGGTCTTTTCATTAGAAATTAGCCTACTGATTGCCACCATTGAAGGACAAAATTTGTTTATAATATTAAAAATATCTGTATGACGGTATATTCTGCAGTTCTATCCTGCTGTACCGCATATCTATACTTTTCAAAGTATCATATCGAAGTTAGAAATTCAAATATTGTGACAAAATTAATTTTGTAGGGTACCACAAATTTGTTAAATTTCCAAAGGGTGCCGCGACTAAAGAAAGGTTGGGAAACGCTGCTCTAGATAACGGGTGTTTGCAATGTCCTGTAGTAAGTGGAGAGGGAAGCCGATGATCTTCTGTGCTGTATTTATAACCCTCTGTAGAGCTTTTTTGTCACCTACAGAGCAGCCCCTAAACCACACTGTAAGGCAGTATGTTAAGACACTCTCTATGGCAGAACGGTAGAAGGTCACCAGTAGCTTTTGGACACAGATGGTTTTTCTTTAGGACTGCAGGAAGTGCAGACGCTGCTGTGCCTTTTTAACAGCAAATGTGGTGTTTGTGGACCAGGAGAGACTGTCAGATATATAAATATATATATAGATATATATATATTCCAAACAATTTCCATTTATAAAGATGGGAGAGGGTTCAGCTCTGCACTTTCTAAAGTCCAAGATGAGTTCTTTAGTTTTCTTTGTGTTTAACGACAGGTTGTTTTCAGAGCACCACAACGTCAGTTTGTGGACCTAGTCATGATAGGCAGACTCATCGCCTCCAGAAATGAGTCTAATCAGTCATGTGCAAATTTTATAATGAGGTTGGAGGAGTATGTGGAAACAGTCATATGCATAGAGGCAGTAGAGTAATAGACAGAACACACATTCCTGTGGGGAACCGGTCCTGAGAGTGAGGGTGGAGGAGAGGTGGGGACCAAGCCTGACATACTGAGGGCGGTTAGTAAGAAAGTCCCTAATCCAGGAGCTGAGCTGTGCGGAAGCGGCCAGGCGGATGAGTTTCCTGATGAGTATGTCCGGTATGATGGTATTGAAAGCAGAACTATAATCAATGAACATCCAGACATATGTCCCTCTGTGTTCCAGGTGCTCCAGAGCCTTGTGGAGGGCTGTAGCAATAGCATCATCTGTAGAAATGTTGGCCCGGTAATTAAATTGATGGGGGTCAAATGTAGGTGGGAGGCTGGCTTTAATATGCCTGAATACTAGTCTCTCTAAACACTTTGTAACAATAGAAGTAAGGGCAATGGGTCTCTAGTCATTTACACTGTCTACAGCAGGCTTCTTCAGGACCGGGATGATAACGGCTGACTTAAGGCAAGGTGGAACGATGGCTTGTGACAAGGACAGATTCAAAATATTAGTGATTACAGCAGCAACTTCATAGGTACCGTTCCAAGCACCCCATCAGGTCCTGCAGCCTTCCTTGGATTCGCCCGCTTGAACACCTGTCTCACCTCATGTTCCTGTATAGTCAGGGTCTGGGTGTCTATGCCAATACTGTAAGTATTGTAAGTCAGAACGCAGTTCAGAATGACCATTTATTGAAACTAAGCTGCAAAAAATGACTCCTTATTAACTTTTGTAAGTCTGATATATACTTTAACACAAAAGCACACACATTTAAATGTCAACAACGCCTATATGCTAAAGTTGACATAATTGTTTAGCAGAAAATGCACACTTTCCAGAAAAAAAATGTCCAAAATATTGAGGTGATAAGAACTCATTTTGCTCAGAGTAGGTTTTAAAAAATAAAAGGCTCTTTAGAATGAGAAAATTCCATACTCCCAAACCCTGCCACCAACTGGCAACAGCAGGTAGAGAGATAATTAATAGATTTGACTGCTTATTTTCAAAAACCTGAAACAGTGAAACAAGAATATTTCCTTTTTAAGAATATCATGATATTTAAAACATTTTTTGTAAAAAAAGGTAAAATGTGATGTCATTTTTCACAAAGGGTTATTTTGTTAAACTAGCAAACACTTTTTTTATTATTTGTTTTGAGTTCTCAAAGTTTTTTTTGATTAATGCAGTGGTGTCCGTTATTTGTGAACTGACACTCCCTTCATCTAGTCAAAGGGAAACAATGCAGAACTCCTTATCTTATTTAAAATTAGTCTGGCTGCAGGATTGCATGCGGGTTGATCATTTAGGTGTGTTTATGCCACACAGATCGTGTATTTGGCTATCATTTGGGACATGGAGAAAAGGGGACAGGGGAAAAAAGATTAAGAATGAGTGACTGGGAAAAGAGTGCAAGTTAGCGTGGGGTCCCAGGCAAAAAGAGGAGGACAAATTTGTTCCAGGGTGGGGGAGTAAACAAGGCAAACTGTTAAAGAGAAAGACGTAAAAGTTGAGAGGGAGGGAAGAAGGTGTATGTGGGACTGGGAGGTGGCAGAAGTGGATATGTATGATCTCATAGAGCCTTTCTTTTACAGCTCTCTCTCCTGCTGATTGGCCGAGAGATCTGTCAGTCACACCACTTCCTCCAGGGCTCTGCGGGGTTCAGACAGTAGGGAGGTGGAGGCAGGGGGAAGAGGGAGTGTCCTCAGTAGTTTTCTCACTGAGGCACAGCAGACACGGCTCAACACGACAAGAAACTGAAACACAGTCTGACTCGCAAAGCAAGCCTAACCAGGAGCTCTCTCCGTCTTATTTCCTGTACTTGGAGGCCATCTTGAGTTGACGGATTTATAGCTATAGGCATTTGTCTTGCTTTTCTTATTTGTTACAGTTTCTTTTTTTTGTCCCCAGTTTGTTTCCTTGAAGTTTGGAAGTTTTCCTCTTCAAAGCTGCTTTGGAGTAGTGAGGGAACAGGAAGCAGGAGGAGGAGGAGGAGAGGACGTTTCATTTCAAAGCTAAACTCTATCTGTATTTCTCACCTGCTGCTCCTCTGGAATGAAAGCCGTATAGAGGACCTTTCTGTGAAAGGGAGGGCGAGAAGAAAGAAGAGCCACTTCCTGGAAAGGGATCAGTTGTTTTTAAGCTCTAGTAGACACGGGACACACAGCAGGGACGGCCACTATTGATGAGTGAGTGACTGCTGGTGTGTGTAGGTGAGTTTGCTGCCTCACACTACCCAGTCTTAGACAGTCCCTGTCTTTGACTCTTCAGCATGGCCAACGTCAGTCCCTTCATGTCTCCGGGACCCATGTCCCAGGTCTTCTTCCCCCCGGGTGGCCCATCTCCACCTGGGTCAGTGGTGATGCAGCAGGGGACACCGGTCTCTGTCCATACATCTCAAACTCCAGGGTTCCCTACAGTGGACATGGGAGTTGCCCCAGGTCCCGGCGGGGCATCTGGAATGCCGCCTGGGCCTCCGGCACCAGCCGGTGTCTCCTTCATGATACAGATTGGACTTACTAGAGAGTCTGTGCTTCTACCCCAGACTGCAGACCTGGCCTACGTCAAACAAATTTCTTGCTCAATTGTGGATCAGAAGGTAAGCACCATCAAGCATGTTGTGCCGTGATGCTGTAAGCACTAGTACATTTGCACATCTCAAACGAAAGTTAAAATGTTTTTGCCCTCAGTGTTTCTGTATTAAGTTCTGCAGAATTTATGTTTGGATCTAGAGCAGTTTATATCACCTTTGTCACTTTTTTTTCAGTCCTTGACACTCGTAAGTCATACTGTGCATGGCAAAAATATTTCTTTCTTAGCTCACATGCACAGTGACCACAGAAATACGCAATGCATGCAGAACATGCTGTGGTAAAGTACGGCAACTCTTATCTCAGTGTCAGCAGTTCTTCAAATACAAATCCAACACTGATGGGTATGTTGCCAATATAGGCACTGATATTTAAGCTCATGGAAGGTTGTAAAAAAAATGCATTAGTAAGTCCAAGCATTATACATGAAATTGCCAAATGTCAAAACGGTCAAAACTCAACCCAGGTCGGCCATCTTACCTGGGTTGAGTTGAATTAAGCCCTTAATGTAAAAATTGGATTCACTTAATGTCCTAGTCTGGCACAGAATGTCCAGAACTCATTTCTGAAGTAATGGGACAATAAACAGGCCATCTATTTCGTGACTGCCCTTACCAGTCAGACTGTGAGATGATACGATTATCAGATTTCCATGCTCTGGGTAATGACCAGGGTCATCTTAAAAAGGTTAATTGGGAAGATTTTTTTTTTCCAGGAAGCATTTGTTCAGTATCACTATACCAGTAATCATGTTTTGTCCAATAGAACATTGCAGTCACTAGTTGGAATCTCAGGCTTGAGTTATGTTATGCATATGAAGGTGAATGTCTTGAACTGTTGCTATAAAGGGAACTTGTTGTAAAATTTGCCCCAGAAGGGAATCTACATGTTTGGTCCTGTTTTAACCCTTATACTTTTATAATGTAATTTGGACTTGGCAAACACTGACCATCACTACGTTTTTCCTATTAACTCACAAATCAGTTGATTACAACAAGTCCTTTGTTGTGTCCCTTGGATTGGGTGATTTGTGAGCTTGGATTTTGGCTCCTTTCCTCATCTCCCCTTGGCGTCAGACAGAGTGAGTCACAGTGTTCCCTCTCTGTTTATTCAAATGGCTCCCTCTGTTCCATAGACACGTTTTTCCATTCACTTGGAAGGTAATGTGGCGGCATCACTCAGATCCTCTCCCTAGACACAATATAGGCTCTTCTAGAACAAGTTTTCCTTTCCCTCAATCCCTAAAGAACTACAACATTTTTCTGACATCTGTGAAATGCAATAGATGTCAGAACAACAATTAAAGCATCTATAGAGTACCAGGCAAGGACAATCTCCATTGACTGGGCTGTCCCTTTTGTTCCTTGCCCAGCCTATTTTCCCTGCTGGTCCAACACGTAAGCAGTCTATTGTCTATGGGATAAAGAGGTGGAAATGAAGCCTGTTTCCTCACAAAGTAGGAGGCCATGGTGTGTCCTCCGCCTCTGAACCGCTCCCTTTGGCTTCCTCCTGGAATTTGTTTTCTCACTGCAGGTTCACAGACAATGCAGTTACTTCCATCTCTGCACATCTCCATGCAACACACCTTTCCTTCTCCTATAGCTGTTTTTGAGGAGTTCAGGAGGAATCAGACAGATTTCTGCATTGAGGTGTTAGGAGGAGCTTTCAATGTGGTTGGCCTTAAAATGAAACAAATGGTTGGGGGTTAAGTCACATGTCATCCCCTAGAGAGGAATGTGTGTGGTTTTATCTGGATCCCAGGAGGAGTGTGTTCTTTGGAATGCCGGAGCACTCCATCAATCTCCTGTCCACCCACCTCTGACCTTGTATTCTAGGCCCGGGGTGTTAATATTAGAAAGAGGGCAGATTTGTGGTTTTGTTTCATTGGTTTGGGGAAGAACAAATTGGCAAGTAATACCCTGTCCTCTTTAATAAAATGTGTAATTATAATCACAGTTTGCAGCAAGCATGTAAGTTAGTTAATACTAAACAGAAGATAGTTAAACAGTACAAAAATGTGTTTTTGACCTGTGTACCAAGATACTCATGCACTGGACTGTGACCAGCATAAAAACAAGGCCATCTCAGTTCCTCCACACTGTAGATCCATTCTAGATCTATAGGCTAAGGAGGTCGGATAACAAAGGGTGTTTCCCATTCCTGAGGGAAGAAGACTTTTAAGGACACTCGTTGAAATGTCAGGAGCTAGCGTAAAATCACTACTCGTTTGTTTTCTTACAAATGTGGCCACTGTAAAGCACACAGTGTCTGGTATCAGGGGAGCCACAGGTAATTCTGCACCGTGCAACTCCCACATGCTACAGTCATCTCACTCCGGTTCATTTGCATGGCTGCGGAGAGTCTTTGCATGGAAGGACCGTATTTCCTGACGAATTTACCGCTCTGTGCTGGCCACCATTTGACTATTCAAAACACACATTTGCTCGTGTGGCTATCAACAGGAAATGAATGACAAAAGAGAAAAAGACAAGAGACGCAATCTTGGACTTTTTTTTTGTTAAGGATATTTTCTTATTAGCTGAGCTTAAAGCTGTTTTGCATTTAATTTTAATGTTGAAGATTTAGATAAGAGTTGCTAGTCCTTAGATAAGAAGAAATCTGCTCAGTGAACTTTGTGTTTGTGAATAGACTGATTTATATATACTATTATATTATGTTATTATGTTGCATGTTATTATGTATTAATTTAACAATATATAAGTCCATAGTATGCAGCAAATGAGAATTATATATTTTTAATTACCCTAATTAAAAACAAAATAAAATAAGTATGATGTGGCAAATGTAATGGCCATTAAATGGCCCCCAATTACCAGATTATTTGATGTGAAATAGATTTTTCTTGCCTGTGACACTTCAATTCAGCACCTAACAAAAACACATTTCCAGGTGTCAAATATAATGGGTAACTCAGTGGTACAGTACAGCGCCAGTGGCAGATCGCCTTACTCAGACAGGATCTTCTGGCATACACATTCACACTTCTTTTGGAGTTTTCTCCATCATATAGGCTATTATGAAATCCAATATCCTTGTCCCTTATTGTGTTATGATTTATGGCTATGGAATATCCCTATGGTGTATAATGCAGACTTTGACAAAACAATCTATTCTTTTAAGCCACACACACACACACACACAAAAGGTACTTTCAAATTTTGATACTATGTACCATTGTGTATATCATTTTGTGTATAATGTGTATACTGAATATGGCAGTCATTCAGTACAATTGGTTAATGTCAAAGTACCATGATATTAGCGTATTGTACCATCGCACAGCCACAGTGATTTTTTGTATCACATGGCAATAATGTCATAATGCTGGACTGTGTGACATATTAGCTTTCTTTGGTCAGTTCAAAAAGAGAAAACAAACAAGATAGGAACAAAAGCAAACTTTTGTTTTATGTCGGGGGTGTGCTCAGATTACTCTTTCAGCATGTTTGGCACCCAATTATGAGGTCACAGATGGTTTCTGTTATCCGGGGCAGTTTGGCTTACCCACTGCACCACAGTTTCCACCAAAATACCATAGTTAACATTGATTGTTACTGCAATAAAACTGTGCTAACATTAATTTATTATGAAGTAGTAACAACTAGAATTTTATTAGAATGATGCTTGCCTGTGCAAAAATAGCCATATTAGGGTGTACTGGGTGCAATGATAGATATTCTTGAAAACTGAATTGTTGTAAACTTTCACACCGTGTAACAACATATTTAGACTCTGTTTTTGATTTAACATATCCATTAATCCTAAATAACTACATTTAGCTAGCGGGATGTTCACCCAGTTTAGCACATAGACACACAGACACTGTTTGTAAGGCATTAATTACACCGCTGGCACACCTTTTGGTTTTGAAACGGGTTGTTTAATGCCGTGCTGTGAGTAAATCGGTATGTAATTAATCCCATTAGGATTATATTCTTTTCAGATCAACCATGGTTTGTAATTGGTTTCTTTGGAAGAATGGAGATTTTGTATGGTAATGCAAATCAAAGCAGCTTAACTCCAACATGAAAAGAGCATAAACGAGTGGAACGAGGTGTCAGACTCGCATGTGCTTGGATCGACTGTAATGTAGGACGGTGTGAACGTTAGGCGTGGGTGGAGTGTGCATGCAAATTTGGAGAAGGTGGAGCAGTGTGCTTGTGTATGCATGTGCTAGGCACAAGAACGGAGGTTTTGTGTTGTGTGTTTCCAAGCCGGTTTGCTGCAGAAAGTTATATGGGTGGGTTACCACAATGGGTAAACACATGATCTCAGAGTGAGGAGAGAAGTCTGGTTCCAGTCACACAGGCAGACGAGTATTTATGTGTGTGTTTTCAAATGCTGAGCGCCCCGTTACTGTCTTTAAAAAAGAAAGAAAAAACTGTAGTAACATTAGCATGTTTTTATGGACAAGCAATGAGGCATAATATGGTAATCATTCAGTACCATAGCATGTCCGTAGTATACTTTTAAGAGGAGTAGATTTTATCACACTTTTAAGAAAATATGTACTAACTATTTATGGTAAACTAAAATATAGTATTATACTATTATATAGTAGTATACTATTTAGGCATTAGAAATGATGAATTTGCAGTCTACACTGTAAAAAATGACCGTGAATTTAACGGTAAAAGACTGTAAAAATGCTACAGTTACAGTGTAGTGCATTTATATTTTATAAATATTCAGTATTTAATCTAAATATAATTGAATAAGACAACAGCTGCAATTATAGTCAAGTACTTGTGCTTTAGTATGTTAGTCAAAGCATGATAAAAGAGTATTAAAGCATAAAAATATATACTTTTACACTACTTATTTCTTTAAAATAAACATAATACTTTTAAGATTTGATATGCACATTCAATACAATTAAGCCTACTTCTTTTCACATGGGCTATCAAAGTACTATAGTATTAGCATCTGATACTACATCACTGTACCATTGTAGCAGCACAATAAGAGTCTTTCAGATCTGATTTCATGTCACTTCGGAACTGATTCTTTTTACTGAATCAGTCACAAACTCCTTCAAAAGTACTAAAATAATCTTAAGAATTTATAAAAAAAAACACTATTGGAAGCTAATTCTTTGGCTCAGAAATCCATCTACGAATCAACTCCCTCAAAAGAATCATTAATGGAATCATTATTTCCATTTCCATTCATTTCTATTTTTCTGTTCAAAGTAATAAGGTCCTGACTATGGTTGGGGGCTCTGGGGATCAATGTGGCATTCCTGTTGGCTTACCTGCTTCATCATTCTGACGCCTGGGCCACAAAAGCCCATTTCAGCACAGTGGAGCATAAACTCCATTTAGTCCCCTGCCTGAGTCCCCTCCGCCCTCTTGTCCCCTTCGCTTGCCAGCCATGCATCTCGTGTTACCGTTCGCTTGAATAAAAAAGGGCTGCTTTGTTTTCCGAGCCCTTGCCTCAGCCCCAGGCAGCACACAGAAGTTTGTGGGCTTAATTAAATCACTGTGTGTGTGTGTCTGCAGTGTGTGTGATTTCTGCATCTAAAACAACATGTTGAGTTCAGAAGGTGGATGGCTCTGGTCCCACTTTCAGGCTTTGTCAATGTTAAATACAGCAAAATTGGTGACTTTACTTAATATTCAACCTCTGCTGACAGTATTTGCTATGCTGTTGCTCATGACAGAAAATAATTTTGACTCGTCCCTCAGTTACAAAAACAAAACGTGTAACAGTAACACACTGAAAGTAAGAGTTTATCAGCTGATTGTATGCACACGAAAAAAAAATGATATACAGTTTCCACTCAAAAATTGCTAGTAAATTTCACAAATATTTGTTAATAAGCAGCAAGTAACACTGAATTAAATGTGAAGTAGGAAAATATTAGATAAATAGCAAAAAAAGTATTTTCTTGTAAAACGTACTTTTTTTGGTTAAAGTGTTTAAAAAATATGTATATATTAATTATTAATTATTCCATGCAAAATGTGGTATATTCTGTCTGAATAGTCTTTTTGCTTATCTAGACGGACTTCTGGTTATGCATTTGCAGCATAATTTCCTGTAACTGGAATTTGTTCCATGGAAAGTGCTGCATAGATCATTAAAACATGTAGTTGTCTCTTCCTGAAATCCTTCCACTCATTTCACAGAAAGTACCAGGTTTACTTGTTTATATAGCCATGGCATATTTTTTTACATAACTGCGTGGACTGGGTTGGTAAGCAACTCTATCACACTAAATTTAGCATGTATAAACTATATGGTAATTGTATATTTTTAAGAGTTTTCCAGTATACAATTCCCACTTTAGACATCCATAATAAATGCTTTGTGTCTACACAGTTTTTGTTGGTTTTTATAAATTTAGACGAGTCAAAATAATGTCTATTCTATTCACAGATTCTATTGATATAGTTTAATTTAACCTGGAATATAGGGTTCAGTTTGGTCTACATAAACAGTCTGGTTTATTTTAGTTGTTAAAGGGGTCATATGATGCGATTAAAATTGTTCCTTTCTCTTTGGGAATGTGTTTTTTGAACCTTAAACCGTATAAACGCATTGAATTACACCAAATACACAAAATAATGTTCTTTTTAGCAACATCATATGACCCCTTTAAGTCACCTTTATTTGTATAGCGCTTTTTACAGTACTGATTGTGTTAAAGCAGCTTTACAGTGTCAAACAGGAAAATAGTTTGTCAATAATGCAAGAAGACAATAACAAAGAGTCATTTTTTCAGGTAAAGTCAGTTCATTGATGATTCAGTGATGTCATCATCCAGTTCAGCTCTCTTCCAATAGTGTCTGTGCAATCAGTCAAGCGTCCCCAACTAAGCAAGCCAAAGACGACAGTGGCAAGGAACCAAAACTCCATCGGTGACAGAAATGAGTTGTGGTGCTCACATGAGTGATCCAGCATGCAACATTTTTATTAATTATTAAAAATTTTAATACACGTTAACATTTAAAAAGTTACTTATTTGATACTAGCCTATATAAATTAATTTGTAATGCTACAACAGAAATGTGACCACTGTTAGTATGAAAGTATCATTGGAATTTGCACCAGTCCTGCAGGTTGTCATGTTCTACGTAAGAGCTCTAGCCATGTGTGGAATGTAAATTAGGCTTTTACACCCTTTTCCATGACACAGATGTTCACCTTTGTTATTATATCTGTGTTATCTACTCATGACTAAAGGGAAAGTTGTCTTACACCACATATACAATATGACTGCATGGGGCTGACGCAAGAGCATAAACAAAGAAAATAGTTGACTTAGTACTTCCACAGATTTTCCATCCTTGTCCTCTTGAACTTGTGAGAACACAAACAGGAAGTCAGTCTCTTAACCCTGATATTCTATATAAACATCACTGGAGTTTACAGACTTACTGATCCATGGCCTGTTGTTGCTTTAGCTTTGCCATTTTCTCTTCACTTGAGTTTATAAGAATGAAGATCCAGAGAAATGGTTTGAAGGACACAATTTTCTCTCCTGTCTTGACGTATTTCCTGTTAAAACAAGTTGAGGTGGCACATATCGAAGGGCTCTTTTTATTTTGATTAGCTAATAGCCTTTAGCTTACAGACCATCAGAAACATCATTTCCTATTGCTAGTCCATTGAAGATTAGAGAGATTTGAAATAATTATTTTTCATCCTAGAGAGCACTTTATTGGACAAGTAGACAATTTTTTTTTTAGTTAGCGTATTGTCAGACTCTGTTCCTTGTTTTGCTCCCATGTGCCTTCCTTGCCCTTATTTGGTCTTTCATGTTCCTGTCCCCATTTAGTTCTATTAGTTCCAGGTGTTCCTTGTTATTAGTTATCCTCCTCACCTGTCTGCCCCTCGTTATCTGCCCTATTTGAGTTCTAGCCCGTTCTGTTCTCCCTTGTCCGGAATTGTGAATGTCTGTGGATGTGTCAACCTCTCCTGCTACGTGTGTTTTTCCTGGTTCCCTTAAAGACATTCAAATCTCCTGTGTTGATGTACTCCTGGTCTCCTCGTTCCTCGCTCCGCGCTCCAGCACAGTAGCACCGTGACACATATCTAATTGCAAATAAAGCTAAACAGGATTATAGCTGATCTAAAAGTCACACAACTTTGATTTATGGTGTCTTTAATTGCTTTTGCTTCCTTATGAAACAATGTACTTATATCTTACCTAGTGAAAAAGAACATTATTTATAAAAAGAGGACTTATTATGTAAATAATATATTTTTTTAAAGAATATACTTAACTGCAAATTAAATGTAATGTTTCTGTGCACTTAACTGCATGTTAATTACAATTACATGAAAAATAATAATGTATTACAGTTTTATTTATATTAAATTGTTAAATCGTTTTTGGGCCACTTAAATGGGACTTAAGTACATATTTATATGTGATTTCATAATTACTTATATTGTCTTTGAAATATGGTTAAAGTACACTGCCTAATGTACTGACAAGCATTTATGGTAAAATAAAATATACTTTAATGTCTTTTCCATTTAAATTTGCAATGTATTAAAATATATTTGTAATTACACATTTGTAACAATGAAGGCGCAATTTAGTATATTTAAAATATATTAACTTGATGTAATATTGCATAACACTACATGTTAAATTTATACGCTTAAGTTTGTTAGTCTACACATCAAAATAAGTGTACTTCTTTAAAGCATGACAAAAGTCTATTGAACATAATGATTTGAAATGTATTTTAATGTAAAACTTTTAATTTTATATTATTACAAAGTGCAGTTTTTAAAAGTGTACTTAAGTCCTGAAAGTGTACTCTAAGTGGCCGTTTAATTTGATTAATATTATATGATATGAAAACACAGTTTTTAAAAAAAAATACTTTTAAGTTTTGAAGTACACTACCAGTGCACATTCAATACAATTAAGCATACTTCTTTTTCACAAGGGACTACCTTGCTAGCGGTTCAGATTTGCACAGCAAATAACTCCTAGTTTCTTGTGTTTTAGCGTATGCTATAGGGGACTATCTGTTGCACAAGTGGAACAGGGTGGAAGAATAGAAGAAAAGAGTTAGCCTAAAAGAGCCAAGCTCAGTAGAATAGAGTCTTTTATCCTATTGTGTTCCAACTGACCTCAGCGTTGTGTTTGTTGTTGTGAAACAGCTGCTGACATCATTCGTTTATTGTGTCATCTCTTGTGACGGGGAATTCTCATTCACTCTTGACACTCAAGTTGTTGGGCTGTGCCTCTGAGCAAAAAAAAAAAACTTGGCATTTCTGTTATGTTTCTCAGCTTGCAGGTCCTATAACATCACGCGACCTAAAAATAACCCAACTCACTAAAAGCATTTGTTCCATCACTCACAAACACAATGGCCGGTGAAATTCCTGTGCTGAGCCAAGCAGTTGTTGGCTGCTAATGAGTGTAGCGCGTTGACGTCTTTACGTCGCAATTGCCATGGCTCCATTTAATTTAACGTCAATATCTGCCAAAATCCCTGGGGAGCTTTTGTTTTAGCTGGCTAGGCAGAAGGCTATTTCAAAGGTGATGACGGTGGAAGGCTTAGGAAGTTGCAGCCAAGGGTGTTGTCTCAAACATTATTGCGTTTTATTATTTTAATTAAAGAGGAGGCATTTTTATTATGCCTCTTCCTAGTGCTGTTTGCTATATTGTTAAAACATTTGCATGCCTGACCTCCATTTCCTACAAACACCACAGTCCAGTTTCTGTCATTCATTTAACATCATAAGTTCACAATGGAACAAATACTTATGCGAGAACTGGTTTTAAAAGTGTTATCTTTGTGAAATGGTTAGTATATAAACTGTACTGATTAGAAACAAAACTGGTATGTTGCAAACAATCAGGCATTGTTCTTAATATTCATTCAATCCGGTCTGCCACTTTACACAATAATCTCCTTTTGCTTCATACATACCCTTGTATACTTAAGTACACTTTAGTATATTTCTAAAAAAGAGTACTTATCGTGGAAATACCTTTTTTTTTTTTTTGAATTAATGTAATATTTTCGGTCTCTTAAAGGGGTCATATGATGCTGCTAAAAAATAATATTATTTTGTGTATTTGGTGTAATGAAATGTGTTTATGCTGTTTAAGGTTCAAAAAACACATTATTTTCCACATACTGTACATTATTGTTTCTCCTCTATGCCCCGCCTTTCTGAAACGCGTCGATTTTCACAAAGCTCATCGGTCTGAAAAGCGAGGTGTGCTCTGATTGGCCAGCTATCCAGTGCGTTGTGATTGGCCGAATTCCTCAAGCGTGTGATGGAAATGTTACGCCCCTACCATACTGTGATGGCGTATCCCGGCGCGACGAGATAAAACCCATTATAAACAAGGCATTTGTTGCATCCAGTGGGGACATAATTACTGATTATACTGATTATTACTGTCTTTTTACGCGTTGCGTTGCATCGCGCCGCGTAAACATAAATACATGTCTGCATTTGTGATCGGAGAAACGACAACAAGCGCTACTCTACACTGCTCAAAACTCAAAACAAGCGCTCATCTACACTGCACAAAACTCAAACTTCAATATAAATGTAATCGTCAGTGGCAAATTCTTTAAATATGAAAACTTACTTATAGGCTGTGAGTCAGCATTATTTGTCAGCATCATAGACTGTATAGGGTCAGCATACGCGCCGAAGGGGAAACAGAGGAACTGAATTAACAGGAACAGCCGGCATTGTAGCCTACTCTCCCAGGAAACAGTCCTCGTCCTCCGCACAGTGATGTAGACATGTGGGGGCGTGTTTAAACGAGGCGTTTTAGGAGGGCGTGGACGTTGCAACTTTAGGGATCTTATCTATTCACAAACAGCTTGTAACACTCCAAAGAGAAAGGAAAACTTGAAATCGCATCATATGACCCCTTTAATTGCATACTGATTTCAATTAAAGGAAAATTATGAAAATGTAAATTAAACTAAATATTTTTTTTATCAGGTCACTTATAAGAGTGACACAAGGTACCCAGAAAGACCAATAGTGGATTTTTGTTTTTCTTTTCCAAATTTCTGTGCATTAAACTTGTGTAGATTAACAAAGGGTTAATCTTTATATAAGTTTATGTGCCTTTCGAGTAGAGTTGTAAATATTATAATTACGAGTTCTGAGCATATAAATGACAGAGCAAAGTCATATTTACGTGTAGAGAAACTTGATGATACTCTAGTTTCTGAAATACTGTGCAAACACTGATCTATAAAATAGATTTCAGATATATACGGTATGTATTTATATACAATATGTATATAAAGATCAGTAAGTGGGCAGCAAGTTTAATGAATTATAATGAACGATTTTGCAAGTTATTTAAATTTGACATGATATATTTAAATCATTTTAAGGTGTGATGTACAGAACAGCTAACTTTCATGGTTCGTTTTATATAACATAAACATTTATTTGTGATGCCATGTATAAACAAGTGATGGGAATGAATAGTTGTCATCTTTTTGAATTCAGATTCATTTGAATTTACTGTTCACAGCATGATTCTTTTGTTTCATTTAAGCTATGCCTGTGTTATGTTTCCGACTAGAATGCGTGACATGTCGTAATAACGGATGCCGGACTCGGTGGTGTGAATTTCAGGTGCACTTGAAGGCAGATTTATTACAATTCTCTGTCAGTGAAGACAAGCTGATAAATTTCACCCTAAATGTCACCTCCTGTAGATCCACCTCAAAATATCACAATATCACAAAATTGTTCGACTGTAGTAATAATTACTGTGCAGATAGTATCTTTAGCAATTATATTGCCATCTGAGTAGGTCATGTAAGCACTCACAGCTTCTGGCATGATTCAGTGGTTGAGTCTATGTTACAACTGATCAATGACGTCTGTGTAACAGCATATTCAGGCCTTGTGTTTGTAAAGAGCTCAGGTCTTTGTTTTTGTCCATTGATAGAGTGAAATAAGATTACGTTTGAACATCTCATAACAGATTTAATAACCTGTTTAATCTGCTTGTGGCATTTTAAGCTGCTTGTTCAAAGTGCAGTTATCTATGTCCTCTAGATAAATTCACACCACACCATCAAAGGAAAACATCTCGCTTTATTGGCTGTAATGAGAGCTTGATACACATAAAGACGCATGTTTCACATTTGACTTTAGTGCTGTTTTTAGGACTGTGCGAACTCGTTTTCAAATAAAGCAGCAGTGCTGGGCATAAAAAGCCGCATAAACTGTGTGTATTGTAAACACTAGATATATGAAAGGAAATGGTGGTGATGATTAAAAGCGGAACTTGCATCTATTAGTTCATGTTTCGCTCTTCTCTGTTGCTATTTTGGAGGCAGATTCTCATGCTGTCATACAGTCTCGGTTTGGCAACCATGCCGTTTTTTTAATGCAGCCACACCTTTTCTTTCACCTGCTATAATGTAGCGGGGCTCAATATTGGGATAACGACCTCAGAGATGAACAGTAGATGAGGTCGCAGGAGATTTCTATAAATTGTAACTTCTATAAAATCATTTTTCTCATTTAAAATGTTATTTGTTGTTAATTTATATTAATAAATATTAAAGTTTCATATTTGATACACAAAATTATCGACATGATCAAAACTTTGTACACAATCTACTTCATACTTTCTGTTATCTGATTGATAGTTTATACTTTTTTAGCAAGTATAAATAAATAAATAAATAAAATGAAAATTAAAGTCCCCATTCAGATCGTGGTTCAGTATAGCAAGAATAACTTTCATATTATTAGTAATATTTCAATATTAACATTAACTTGACTGAAGCATCTTATGTTTACTTGATTATCTATACCTATGTATATTATATATATATATATATATATATATATATATATATATATATTAGA